>NW_026293404.1:1623190-1743190 GCF_026419915.1 Harpia harpyja
CACGCTTTTAAAGTTCAAAGATGCATTTTCAGGGCCCAGAGCATCATTTTTGTGCCCCAAAGTCTGATTTGGAAGGTCCAACTCTCTTTACAGAGTCCAAATCTGAATTTCTAGGGTCCAAAGCCTCATTTTTACTATCCAAAGTGTTAGCCTTCCAAAGCCTCCCATTATGCTCCAAAAATGCCTTTTTTCAGGGTCCAAAGCTGCTTTTTGAGTATCCAGTCAGGCATTTTTAGGGTCCGAGCCACATCCGGACTGTCCAAAGCCTCATTTGGAGGGGTCCAAAGTTCCAGGGTTTGCGCTTTTAAGGTTCAAAGATGCATTTTCAGGGCCCAGAGCATCATTTTTGTGCTCCAAAGTCTGATTTGGAAGGTCCAAAGCCTCGTTTGTAGAGTCCAAAGCTGCATTTCTAGGGTCCAAAATCTTCATTTGCCTTCCAAATGCTCATTTTAGGCTCCAAACCCCTCGTTTTCAGGGTGCAAAGGCTTAGTTTTAGTTTGCAGAGTCTAATGTTCAGGGTCCAAAGCATCAGTTTTCGATTCCAGACAGGCATTTTTAGGGTCCAAACCACATGTGGAGTGTCCAAGCCCTTATTTGGAGGGTCCAAAGTTCCAGGGTTCATGCTTTTAAGGTTCAAAGATGCATTTTCAGGGCCCAGAGCATCATTTTGAAGCCCCAAAGTCTGATCTGGAAGGTCCAAAGCCTCATTGGTCGACTCCAAAGCCACATTTCTAGGGTCCAAGCCTCATTTTTACTTTCTGAAGCCTCATTTTAGGCAACAAACCCCTCATTTTTAGACTGTAAAGGCTCATTTTGTTTTCAACAGTCGCATTTTCAGGGTCCCATGCCATTTTTTAGCGTCCAGACAGGCATTTTTAGGGTGCAAGGCACATCTGGAGTGTCCAAGCCCTCATTTGGAGGGTCCAAAGTTCCAGGGTTCACGCTTTTAAGGTTCAAAGATGCATTTTCAGGGCCCAGAGCATCATTTTTGTGCCCCAAAGTCTGATTTGGAAGGTCCAACTCTCTTTACAGAGTCCAAATCTGAATTTCTAGGGTCCAAAGCCTCATTTTTACTATCCAAAGTGTTAGCCTTCCAAAGCCTCCCATTATGCTCCAAAAATGCCTTTTTTCAGGGTCCAAAGCTGCTTTTTGAGTATCCAGTCAGGCATTTTTAGGGTCCGAGCCACATCCGGACTGTCCAAAGCCTCATTTGGAGGGGTCCAAAGTTCCAGGGCTTGCGCTTTTAAGGTTCAAAGATGCATTTTCAGGGCCCAGAGCATCATTTTTGTGCTCCAAAGTCTGATTTGGAAGGTCCAAAGCCTCGTTTGTAGAGTCCAAAGCTGCATTTCTAGGGTCCAAAATCTTCATTTGCCTTCCAAATGCTCATTTTAGGCTCCAAACCCCTCGTTTTCAGGGTGCAAAGGCTTAGTTTTAGTTTGCAGAGTCTAATGTTCAGGGTCCAAAGCATCAGTTTTCGATTCCAGACAGGCATTTTTAGGGTCCAAACCACATGTGGAGTGTCCAAGCCCTTATTTGGAGGGTCCAAAGTTCCAGGGTTCATGCTTTTAAGGTTCAAAGATGCATTTTCAGGGCCCAGAGCATCATTTTGAAGCCCCAAAGTCTGATTTGGAAGGTCCAAAGCCTCATTGGTTGAGTCCAAAGCCACATTTCTAGGGTCCAAGCCTCATTTTTACTTTCTAAAGCCTCATTTTAGGCAACAAACCCCTCATTTTGAGAGTGTAAAGGCTCATTTTATCTTCAACCGTCGCATTTTCAGGGTCCAATGCCACTTTTTAGCGTCCAGACAGGCATTTTTAGGGTGCAAGGCACATCTGGAGTGTCCAAGCCCTCATTTGGAGGGTCCAAAGTTCCAGGGTTCACGCTTTTAAGGTTCAAAGATGCATTTTCAGGGCCCAGAGCATCATTTTTGTGCCCCAAAGTCTGATTTGGAAGGTCCAACTCTCTTTACAGAGTCCAAATCTGAATTTCTAGGGTCCAAAGCCTCATTTTTACTATCCAAAGTGTTAGCCTTCCAAAGCCTCCCATTATGCTCCAAAAATGCCTTTTTTCAGGGTCCAAAGCTGCTTTTTGAGTATCCAGTCAGGCATTTTTAGGGTCCGAGCCACATCCGGACTGTCCAAAGCCTCATTTGGAGGGGTCCAAAGTTCCAGGGCTTGCGCTTTTAAGGTTCAAAGATGCATTTTCAGGGCCCAGAGCATCATTTTTGTGCTCCAAAGTCTGATTTGGAAGGTCCAAAGCCTCATTTGTAGAGTCCAAAGCTGCATTTCTAGGGTCCAAAATCTTCATTTGCCTTCCAAATGCTCATTTTAGGCTCCAAACCCCTCGTTTTCAGGGTGCAAAGGCTTAGTTTTAGTTTGCAGAGTCTAATGTTCAGGGTCCAAAGCATCAGTTTTCGATTCCAGACAGGCATTTTTAGGGTCCAAACCACATGTGGAGTGTCCAAGCCCTTATTTGGAGGGTCCAAAGTTCCAGGGTTCATGCTTTTAAGGTTCAAAGATGCATTTTCAGGGCCCAGAGCATCATTTTGAAGCCCCAAAGTCTGATTTGGAAGGTCCAAAGCCTCATTGGTCGACTCCAAAGCCACATTTCTAGGGTCCAAGCCTCATTTTTACTTTCTAAAGCCTCATTTTAGGCAACAAACCCCTCATTTTGAGAGTGTAAAGGCTCGGTTTATCTTCAAGAGTCGCATTTTCAGGGTCCAATGCCATTTATTAGCGTCCAGACAGGCATTTTTAGGGTGCAAGGCACACCTGGAGTGTCCAAGCCCTCATTTGGAGGGTCCAAAGTTCCAGGGTTTGCGCTTTTAAGGTTCAAAGATGCATTTTCAGGGCCCAGAGCATCATTTTTGTGCTCCAAAGTCTGATTTGGAAGGTCCAAAGCCTCATTTGTAGAGTCCAAAGCTGCATTTCTAGGGTCCAAAATCTTCATTTGCCTTCCAAATGCTCATTTTAGGCTCCAAACCCCTCGTTTTCAGGGTGCAAAGGCTTAGTTTTAGTTTGCAGAGTCTAATGTTCAGGGTCCAAAGCATCAGTTTTCGATTCCAGACAGGCATTTTTAGGGTCCAAACCACATGTGGAGTGTCCAAGCCCTTATTTGGAGGGTCCAAAGTTCCAGGGTTCATGCTTTTAAGGTTCAAAGATGCATTTTCAGGGCCCAGAGCATCATTTTGAAGCCCCAAAGTCTGATTTGGAAGGTCCAAAGCCTCATTGGTTGAGTCCAAAGCCACATTTCTAGGGTCCAAGCCTCATTTTTACTTTCTAAAGCCTCATTTTAGGCAACAAACCCCTCATTTTGAGAGTGTAAAGGCTCATTTTATCTTCAACCGTCGCATTTTCAGGGTCCAATGCCATTTTTTAGCGTCCAGACAGGCATTTTTAGGGTGCAAGGCACATCTGGAGTGTCCAAGCCCTCATTTGGAGGGTCCAAAGTTCCAGGGTTCACGCTTTTAAGGTTCAAAGATGCATTTTCAGGGCCCAGAGCATCATTTTTGTGCTCCAAAGTCTGATTTGGAAGGTCCAACTCTCTTTACAGAGTCCAAATCTGAATTTCTAGGGTCCAAAGCCTCATTTTTACTATCCAAAGTGTTAGCCTTCCAAAGCCTCCCATTATGCTCCAAAAATGCCTTTTTTCAGGGTCCAAAGCTGCTTTTTGAGTATCCAGTCAGGCATTTTTAGGGTCCGAGCCATATCCGGACTGTCCAAAGCCTCATTTGGAGGGGTCCAAAGTTCCAGGGTTTGCGCTTTTAAGGTTCAAAGATGCATTTTCAGGGCCCAGAGCATCATTTTTGTGCTCCAAAGTCTGATTTGGAAGGTCCAAAGCCTCGTTTGTAGAGTCCAAAGCTGCATTTCTAGGGTCCAAAATCTTCATTTGCCTTCCAAATGCTCATTTTAGGCTCCAAACCCCTCGTTTTCAGGGTGCAAAGGCTTAGTTGTAGTTTGCAGAGTCTAATGTTCAGGGTCCAAAGCATCAGTTTTCGATTCCAGACAGGCATTTTTAGGGTCCAAACCACATGTGGAGTGTCCAAGCCCTTATTTGGAGGGTCCAAAGTTCCAGGGTTCATGCTTTTAAGGTTCAAAGATGCATTTTCAGGGCCCAGAGCATCATTTTGAAGCCCCAAAGTCTGATTTGGAAGGTCCAAAGCCTCATTGGTTGAGTCCAAAGCCACATTTCTAGGGTCCAAGCCTCATTTTTACCTTCTAAAGCCTCATTTTAGGCAACAAACCCCTCATTTTGAGAGTGTAAAGGCTCAGTTTATTTTCAACATTCGCATTTACAGGGTCCAATGCCATTTATTAGCGTCCAGACAGGCATTTTTAGGGTGCAAGGCACATCTGGAGTGTCCAAGCCCTCATTTGGAGGGTCCAAAGTTCCAGGGTTCACGCTTTTAAGGTTCAAAGATGCATTTTCAGGGCCCAGAGCATCATTTTTGTGCCCCAAAGTCTGATTTGGAAGGTCCAACTCTCTTTACAGAGTCCAAATCTGAATTTCTAGGGTCCAAAGCCTCATTTTTACTATCCAAAGTGTTAGCCTTCCAAAGCCTCCCATTATGCTCCAAAAATGCCTTTTTTCAGGGTCCAAAGCTGCTTTTTGAGTATCCAGTCAGGCATTTTTAGGGTCCGAGCCACATCCGGACTGTCCAAAGCCTCATTTGGAGGGGTCCAAAGTTCCAGGGTTTGCGCTTTTAAGGTTCAAAGATGCATTTTCAGGGCCCAGAGCATCATTTTTGTGCTCCAAAGTCTGATTTGGAAGGTCCAAAGCCTCATTTGTAGAGTCCAAAGCTGCATTTCTAGGGTCCAAAATCTTCATTTGCCTTCCAAATGCTCATTTTAGGCTCCAAACCCCTCGTTTTCAGGGTGCAAAGGCTTAGTTTTAGTTTGCAGAGTCTAATGTTCAGGGTCCAAAGCATCAGTTTTCGATTCCAGACAGGCATTTTTAGGGTCCAAACCACATGTGGAGTGTCCAAGCCCTTATTTGGAGGGTCCAAAGTTCCAGGGTTCATGCTTTTAAGGTTCAAAGATGCATTTTCAGGGCCCAGAGCATCATTTTGAAGCCCCAAAGTCTGATTTGGAAGGTCCAAAGCCTCATTGGTCGACTCCAAAGCCACATTTCTAGGGTCCAAGCCTCATTTTTACTTTCTAAAGCCTCATTTTAGGCAACAAACCCCTCATTTTGAGAGTGTAAAGGCTCATTTTATCTTCAACCGTCGCATTTTCAGGGTCCAATGCCATTTTTTAGCGTCCAGACAGGCATTTTTAGGGTGCAAGGCACATCTGGAGTGTCCAAGCCCTCATTTGGAGGGTCCAAAGTTCCAGGGTTCACGCTTTTAAGGTTCAAAGATGCATTTTCAGGGCCCAGAGCATCATTTTTGTGCCCCAAAGTCTGATTTGGAAGGTCCAACTCTCTTTACAGAGTCCAAATCTGAATTTCTAGGGTCCAAAGCCTCATTTTTACTATCCAAAGTGTTAGCCTTCCAAAGCCTCCCATTATGCTCCAAAAATGCCTTTTTTCAGGGTCCAAAGCTGCTTTTTGAGTATCCAGTCAGGCATTTTTAGGGTCCGAGCCACATCCGGACTGTCCAAAGCCTCATTTGGAGGGGTCCAAAGTTCCAGGGCTTGCGCTTTTAAGGTTCAAAGATGCATTTTCAGGGCCCAGAGCATCATTTTTGTGCTCCAAAGTCTGATTTGGAAGGTCCAAAGCCTCATTTGTAGAGTCCAAAGCTGCATTTCTAGGGTCCAAAATCTTCATTTGCCTTCCAAATGCTCATTTTAGGCTCCAAACCCCTCGTTTTCAGGGTGCAAAGGCTTAGTTTTAGTTTGCAGAGTCTAATGTTCAGGGTCCAAAGCATCAGTTTTCGATTCCAGACAGGCATTTTTAGGGTCCAAACCACATGTGGAGTGTCCAAGCCCTTATTTGGAGGGTCCAAAGTTCCAGGGTTCATGCTTTTAAGGTTCAAAGATGCATTTTCAGGGCCCAGAGCATCATTTTGAAGCCCCAAAGTCTGATTTGGAAGGTCCAAAGCCTCATTGGTCGACTCCAAAGCCACATTTCTAGGGTCCAAGCCTCATTTTTACTTTCTAAAGCCTCATTTTAGGCAACAAACCCCTCATTTTTAGAGTGTAAAGGCTCAGTTTATCTTCAAGAGTCGCATTTTCAGGGTCCAATGCCATTTTTTAGCGTCCAGACAGGCATTTTTAGGGTGCAAGGCACACCTGGAGTGTCCAAGCCCTCATTTGGAGGGTCCAAAGTTCCAGGGTTTGCGCTTTTAAGGTTCAAAGATGCATTTTCAGGGCCCAGAGCATCATTTTTGTGCTCCAAAGTCTGATTTGGAAGGTCCAAAGCCTCATTTGTAGAGTCCAAAGCTGCATTTCTAGGGTCCAAAATCTTCATTTGCCTTCCAAACGCTCATTTTAGGCTCCAAACCCCTCGTTTTCAGGGTGCAAAGGCTTAGTTTTAGTTTGCAGAGTCTAATGTTCAGGGTCCAAAGCATCAGTTTTCGATTCCAGACAGGCATTTTTAGGGTCCAAACCACATGTGGAGTGTCCAAGCCCTTATTTGGAGGGTCCAAAGTTCCAGGGTTCATGCTTTTAAGGTTCAAAGATGCATTTTCAGGGCCCAGAGCATCATTTTGAAGCCCCAAAGTCTGATTTGGAAGGTCCAAAGCCTCATTGGTCGACTCCAAAGCCACATTTCTAGGGTCCAAGCCTCATTTTTACTTTCTAAAGCCTCATTTTAGGCAACAAACCCCTCATTTTGAGAGTGTAAAGGCTCAGTTTATCTTCAAGAGTCGCATTTTCAGGGTCCAATGCCATTTTTTAGCGTCCAGACAGGCATTTTTAGGGTGCAAGGCACATCTGGAGTGTCCAAGCCCTCATTTGGAGGGTCCAAAGTTCCAGGGTTCACGCTTTTAAGGTTCAAAGATGCATTTTCAGGGCCCAGAGCATCATTTTTGTGCCCCAAAGTCTGATTTGGAAGGTCCAACTCTCTTTACAGAGTCCAAATCTGAATTTCTAGGGTCCAAAGCCTCATTTTTACTATCCAAAGTGTTAGCCTTCCAAAGCCTCCCATTATGCTCCAAAAATGCCTTTTTTCAGGGTCCAAAGCTGCTTTTTGAGTATCCAGTCAGGCATTTTTAGGGTCCGAGCCACATCCGGACTGTCCAAAGCCTCATTTGGAGGGGTCCAAAGTTCCAGGGCTTGCGCTTTTAAGGTTCAAAGATGCATTTTCAGGGCCCAGAGCATCATTTTTGTGCTCCAAAGTCTGATTTGGAAGGTCCAAAGCCTCATTTGTAGAGTCCAAAGCTGCATTTCTAGGGTCCAAAATCTTCATTTGCCTTCCAAATGCTCATTTTAGGCTCCAAACCCCTCGTTTTCAGGGTGCAAAGGCTTAGTTTTAGTTTGCAGAGTCTAATGTTCAGGGTCCAAAGCATCAGTTTTCGATTCCAGACAGGCATTTTTAGGGTCCAAACCACATGTGGAGTGTCCAAGCCCTTATTTGGAGGGTCCAAAGTTCCAGGGTTCATGCTTTTAAGGTTCAAAGATGCATTTTCAGGGCCCAGAGCATCATTTTGAAGCCCCAAAGTCTGATTTGGAAGGTCCAAAGCCTCATTGGTCGACTCCAAAGCCACATTTCTAGGGTCCAAGCCTCATTTTTACTTTCTAAAGCCTCATTTTAGGCAACAAACCCCTCATTTTTAGAGTGTAAAGGCTCAGTTTATCTTCAAGAGTCGCATTTTCAGGGTCCAATGCCATTTTTTAGCGTCCAGACAGGCATTTTTAGGGTGCAAGGCACACCTGGAGTGTCCAAGCCCTCATTTGGAGGGTCCAAAGTTCCAGGGTTTGCGCTTTTAAGGTTCAAAGATGCATTTTCAGGGCCCAGAGCATCATTTTTGTGCTCCAAAGTCTGATTTGGAAGGTCCAAAGCCTCATTTGTAGAGTCCAAAGCTGCATTTCTAGGGTCCAAAATCTTCATTTGCCTTCCAAACGCTCATTTTAGGCTCCAAACCCCTCGTTTTCAGGGTGCAAAGGCTTAGTTTTAGTTTGCAGAGTCTAATGTTCAGGGTCCAAAGCATCAGTTTTCGATTCCAGACAGGCATTTTTAGGGTCCAAACCACATGTGGAGTGTCCAAGCCCTTATTTGGAGGGTCCAAAGTTCCAGGGTTCATGCTTTTAAGGTTCAAAGATGCATTTTCAGGGCCCAGAGCATCATTTTGAAGCCCCAAAGTCTGATTTGGAAGGTCCAAAGCCTCATTGGTCGACTCCAAAGCCACATTTCTAGGGTCCAAGCCTCATTTTTACTTTCTAAAGCCTCATTTTAGGCAACAAACCCCTCATTTTTAGAGTGTAAAGGCTCAGTTTATCTTCAAGAGTCGCATTTTCAGGGTCCAATGCCATTTTTTAGCGTCCAGACAGGCATTTTTAGGGTGCAAGGCACATCTGGAGTGTCCAAGCCCTCATTTGGAGGGTCCAAAGTTCCAGGGTTCACGCTTTTAAGGTTCAAAGATGCATTTTCAGGGCCCAGAGCATCATTTTTGTGCCCCAAAGTCTGATTTGGAAGGTCCAACTCTCTTTACAGAGTCCAAATCTGAATTTCTAGGGTCCAAAGCCTCATTTTTACTATCCAAAGTGTTAGCCTTCCAAAGCCTCCCATTATGCTCCAAAAATGCCTTTTTTCAGGGTCCAAAGCTGCTTTTTGAGTATCCAGTCAGGCATTTTTAGGGTCCGAGCCACATCCGGACTGTCCAAAGCCTCATTTGGAGGGGTCCAAAGTTCCAGGGCTTGCGCTTTTAAGGTTCAAAGATGCATTTTCAGGGCCCAGAGCATCATTTTTGTGCTCCAAAGTCTGATTTGGAAGGTCCAAAGCCTCGTTTGTAGAGTCCAAAGCTGCATTTCTAGGGTCCAAAATCTTCATTTGCCTTCCAAATGCTCATTTTAGGCTCCAAACCCCTCGTTTTCAGGGTGCAAAGGCTTAGTTTTAGTTTGCAGAGTCTAATGTTCAGGGTCCAAAGCATCAGTTTTCGATTCCAGACAGGCATTTTTAGGGTCCAAACCACATGTGGAGTGTCCAAGCCCTTATTTGGAGGGTCCAAAGTTCCAGGGTTCATGCTTTTAAGGTTCAAAGATGCATTTTCAGGGCCCAGAGCATCATTTTGAAGCCCCAAAGTCTGATTTGGAAGGTCCAAAGCCTCATTGGTCGACTCCAAAGCCACATTTCTAGGGTCCAAGCCTCATTTTTACTTTCTAAAGCCTCATTTTAGGCAACAAACCCCTCATTTTGAGAGTGTAAAGGCTCATTTTATCTTCAACCGTCGCATTTTCAGGGTCCAATGCCATTTTTTAGCGTCCAGACAGGCATTTTTAGGGTGCAAGGCACATCTGGAGTGTCCAAGCCCTCATTTGGAGGGTCCAAAGTTCCAGGGTTCACGCTTTTAAGGTTCAAAGATGCATTTTCAGGGCCCAGAGCATCATTTTTGTGCCCCAAAGTCTGATTTGGAAGGTCCAACTCTCTTTACAGAGTCCAAATCTGAATTTCTAGGGTCCAAAGCCTCATTTTTACTATCCAAAGTGTTAGCCTTCCAAAGCCTCCCATTATGCTCCAAAAATGCCTTTTTTCAGGGTCCAAAGCTGCTTTTTGAGTATCCAGTCAGGCATTTTTAGGGTCCGAGCCACATCCGGACTGTCCAAAGCCTCATTTGGAGGGGTCCAAAGTTCCAGGGTTTGCGCTTTTAAGGTTCAAAGATGCATTTTCAGGGCCCAGAGCATCATTTTTGTGCTCCAAAGTCTGATTTGGAAGGTCCAAAGCCTCATTTGTAGAGTCCAAAGCTGCATTTCTAGGGTCCAAAATCTTCATTTGCCTTCCAAATGCTCATTTTAGGCTCCAAACCCCTCGTTTTCAGGGTGCAAAGGCTTAGTTTTAGTTTGCAGAGTCTAATGTTCAGGGTCCAAAGCATCAGTTTTCGATTCCAGACAGGCATTTTTAGGGTCCAAACCACATGTGGAGTGTCCAAGCCCTTATTTGGAGGGTCCAAAGTTCCAGGGTTCATGCTTTTAAGGTTCAAAGATGCATTTTCAGGGCCCAGAGCATCATTTTGAAGCCCCAAAGTCTGATTTGGAAGGTCCAAAGCCTCATTGGTCGACTCCAAAGCCACATTTCTAGGGTCCAAGCCTCATTTTTACTTTCTAAAGCCTCATTTTAGGCAACAAACCCCTCATTTTTAGAGTGTAAAGGCTCAGTTTATCTTCAAGAGTCGCATTTTCAGGGTCCAATGCCATTTTTTAGCATCCAGACAGGCATTTTTAGGGTGCAAGGCACATCTGGAGTGTCCAAGCCCTCATTTGGAGGGTCCAAAGTTCCAGGGTTCACGCTTTTAAGGTTCAAAGATGCATTTTCAGGGCCCAGAGCATCATTTTTGTGCCCCAAAGTCTGATTTGGAAGGTCCAACTCTCTTTACAGAGTCCAAATCTGAATTTCTAGGGTCCAAAGCCTCATTTTTACTATCCAAAGTGTTAGCCTTCCAAAGCCTCCCATTATGCTCCAAAAATGCCTTTTTTCAGGGTCCAAAGCTGCTTTTTGAGTATCCAGTCAGGCATTTTTAGGGTCCGAGCCACATCTGGACTGTCCAAAGCCTCATTTGGAGGGGTCCAAAGTTCCAGGGTTTGCGCTTTTAAGGTTCAAAGATGCATTTTCAGGGCCCAGAGCATCATTTTTGTGCTCCAAAGTCTGATTTGGAAGGTCCAAAGCCTCATTTGTAGAGTCCAAAGCTGCATTTCTAGGGTCCAAAATCTTCATTTGCCTTCCAAATGCTCATTTTAGGCTCCAAACCCCTCGTTTTCAGGGTGCAAAGGCTTAGTTTTAGTTTGCAGAGTCTAATGTTCAGGGTCCAAAGCATCAGTTTTCGATTCCAGACAGGCATTTTTAGGGTCCAAACCACATGTGGAGTGTCCAAGCCCTTATTTGGAGGGTCCAAAGTTCCAGGGTTCATGCTTTTAAGGTTCAAAGATGCATTTTCAGGGCCCAGAGCATCATTTTGAAGCCCCAAAGTCTGATTTGGAAGGTCCAAAGCCTCATTGGTCGACTCCAAAGCCACATTTCTAGGGTCCAAGCCTCATTTTTACTTTCTAAAGCCTCATTTTAGGCAACAAACCCCTCATTTTGAGAGTGTAAAGGCTCAGTTTATCTTCAAGAGTCGCATTTTCAGGGTCCAATGCCATTTTTTAGCGTCCAGACAGGCATTTTTAGGGTGCAAGGCACATCTGGAGTGTCCAAGCCCTCATTTGGAGGGTCCAAAGTTCCAGGGTTCACGCTTTTAAGGTTCAAAGATGCATTTTCAGGGCCCAGAGCATCATTTTTGTGCCCCAAAGTCTGATTTGGAAGGTCCAACTCTCTTTACAGAGTCCAAATCTGAATTTCTAGGGTCCAAAGCCTCATTTTTACTATCCAAAGTGTTAGCCTTCCAAAGCCTCCCATTATGCTCCAAAAATGCCTTTTTTCAGGGTCCAAAGCTGCTTTTTGAGTATCCAGTCAGGCATTTTTAGGGTCCGAGCCACATCTGGACTGTCCAAAGCCTCATTTGGAGGGGTCCAAAGTTCCAGGGTTTGCGCTTTTAAGGTTCAAAGATGCATTTTCAGGGCCCAGAGCATCATTTTTGTGCTCCAAAGTCTGATTTGGAAGGTCCAAAGCCTCGTTTGTAGAGTCCAAAGCTGCATTTCTAGGGTCCAAAATCTTCATTTGCCTTCCAAATGCTCATTTTAGGCTCCAAACCCCTCGTTTTCAGGGTGCAAAGGCTTAGTTTTAGTTTGCAGAGTCTAATGTTCAGGGTCCAAAGCATCAGTTTTCGATTCCAGACAGGCATTTTTAGGGTCCAAACCACATGTGGAGTGTCCAAGCCCTTATTTGGAGGGTCCAAAGTTCCAGGGTTCATGCTTTTAAGGTTCAAAGATGCATTTTCAGGGCCCAGAGCATCATTTTGAAGCCCCAAAGTCTGATTTGGAAGGTCCAAAGCCTCATTGGTCGACTCCAAAGCCACATTTCTAGGGTCCAAGCCTCATTTTTACTTTCTAAAGCCTCATTTTAGGCAACAAACCCCTCATTTTGAGAGTGTAAAGGCTCAGTTTATCTTCAAGAGTCGCATTTTCAGGGTCCAATGCCATTTTTTAGCGTCCAGACAGGCATTTTTAGGGTGCAAGGCACATCTGGAGTGTCCAAGCCCTCATTTGGAGGGTCCAAAGTTCCAGGGTTTGTGCTTTTAAGGTTCAAAGATGCATTTTCAGGGCCCAGAGCATCATTTTTGTGCTCCAAAGTCTGATTTGGAAGGTCCAAAGCCTCATTGGTCGACTCCAAAGCCACATTTCTAGGGTCCAAGCCTCATTTTTACTTTCAAGAGCCTCATTTTAGGCAACAAACCCCTCATTTTGAGAGTGTAAAGGCTCATTTTGTTTTCAACAGTCGCATTTACAGGGTCCAATGCCATTTTTTAGCGTCCAGACAGGCATTTTTAGGGTGCAAGGCACATCTGGAGTGTCCAAGCCCTCATTTGGAGGGTCCAAAGTTCCAGGGTTCACGCTTTTAAGGTTCAAAGATGCATTTTCAGGGCCCAGAGCATCATTTTTGTGCCCCAAAGTCTGATTTGGAAGGTCCAACTCTCTTTACAGAGTCCAAATCTGAATTTCTAGGGTCCAAAGCCTCATTTTTACTATCCAAAGTGTTAGCCTTCCAAAGCCTCCCATTATGCTCCAAAAATGCCTTTTTTCAGGGTCCAAAGCTGCTTTTTGAGTATCCAGTCAGGCATTTTTAGGGTCCGAGCCACATCCGGACTGTCCAAAGCCTCATTTGGAGGGGTCCAAAGTTCCAGGGTTTGCGCTTTTAAGGTTCAAAGATGCATTTTCAGGGCCCAGAGCATCATTTTTGTGCTCCAAAGTCTGATTTGGAAGGTCCAAAGCCTCGTTTGTAGAGTCCAAAGCTGCATTTCTAGGGTCCAAAGTCTTCATTTGCCTTCCAAATGCTCATTTTAGGCTCCAAACCCCTCGTTTTCAGGGTGCAAAGGCTTAGTTTTAGTTTGCAGAGTCTAATGTTCAGGGTCCAAAGCATCAGTTTTCGATTCCAGACAGGCATTTTTAGGGTCCAAACCACATGTGGAGTGTCCAAGCCCTTATTTGGAGGGTCCAAAGTTCCAGGGTTCATGCTTTTAAGGTTCAAAGATGCATTTTCAGGGCCCAGAGCATCATTTTGAAGCCCCAAAGTCTGATTTGGAAGGTCCAAAGCCTCATTGGTCGACTCCAAAGCCACATTTCTAGGGTCCAAGCCTCATTTTTACTTTCTAAAGCCTCATTTTAGGCAACAAACCCCTCATTTTGAGAGTGTAAAGGCTCAGTTTATTTTCAACAGTCACATTTTCAGGGTCCAATGCCATTTATTAGCGTCCAGACAGGCATTTTTAGGGTGCAAGGCACATCTGGAGTGTCCAAGCCCTCATTTGGAGGGTCCAAAGTTCCAGGGTTCACGCTTTTAAGGTTCAAAGATGCATTTTCAGGGCCCAGAGCATCATTTTTGTGCCCCAAAGTCTGATTTGGAAGGTCCAACTCTCTTTACAGAGTCCAAATCTGAATTTCTAGGGTCCAAAGCCTCATTTTTACTATCCAAAGTGTTAGCCTTCCAAAGCCTCCCATTATGCTCCAAAAATGCCTTTTTTCAGGGTCCAAAGCTGCTTTTTGAGTATCCAGTCAGGCATTTTTAGGGTCCGAGCCACATCTGGACTGTCCAAAGCCTCATTTGGAGGGGTCCAAAGTTCCAGGGTTTGCGCTTTTAAGGTTCAAAGATGCATTTTCAGGGCCCAGAGCATCATTTTTGTGCTCCAAAGTCTGATTTGGAAGGTCCAAAGCCTCATTTGTAGAGTCCAAAGCTGCATTTCTAGGGTCCAAAATCTTCATTTGCCTTCCAAATGCTCATTTTAGGCTCCAAACCCCTCGTTTTCAGGGTGCAAAGGCTTAGTTTTAGTTTGCAGAGTCTAATGTTCAGGGTCCAAAGCATCAGTTTTCGATTCCAGACAGGCATTTTTAGGGTCCAAACCACATGTGGAGTGTCCAAGCCCTTATTTGGAGGGTCCAAAGTTCCAGGGTTCATGCTTTTAAGGTTCAAAGATGCATTTTCAGGGCCCAGAGCATCATTTTGAAGCCCCAAAGTCTGATTTGGAAGGTCCAAAGCCTCATTGGTCGACTCCAAAGCCACATTTCTAGGGTCCAAGCCTCATTTTTACTTTCTAAAGCCTCATTTTAGGCAACAAACCCCTCATTTTGAGAGTGTAAAGGCTCAGTTTATCTTCAAGAGTCGCATTTTCAGGGTCCAATGCCATTTTTTAGCGTCCAGACAGGCATTTTTAGGGTGCAAGGCACATCTGGAGTGTCCAAGCCCTCATTTGGAGGGTCCAAAGTTCCAGGGTTTGTGCTTTTAAGGTTCAAAGATGCATTTTCAGGGCCCAGAGCATCATTTTTGTGCTCCAAAGTCTGATTTGGAAGGTCCAAAGCCTCATTGGTCGACTCCAAAGCCACATTTCTAGGGTCCAAGCCTCATTTTTACTTTCAAGAGCCTCATTTTAGGCAACAAACCCCTCATTTTGAGAGTGTAAAGGCTCATTTTGTTTTCAACAGTCGCATTTACAGGGTCCAATGCCATTTTTTAGCGTCCAGACAGGCATTTTTAGGGTGCAAGGCACATCTGGAGTGTCCAAGCCCTCATTTGGAGGGTCCAAAGTTCCAGGGTTCACGCTTTTAAGGTTCAAAGATGCATTTTCAGGGCCCAGAGCATCATTTTTGTGCCCCAAAGTCTGATTTGGAAGGTCCAACTCTCTTTACAGAGTCCAAATCTGAATTTCTAGGGTCCAAAGCCTCATTTTTACTATCCAAAGTGTTAGCCTTCCAAAGCCTCCCATTATGCTCCAAAAATGCCTTTTTTCAGGGTCCAAAGCTGCTTTTTGAGTATCCAGTCAGGCATTTTTAGGGTCCGAGCCACATCCGGACTGTCCAAAGCCTCATTTGGAGGGGTCCAAAGTTCCAGGGTTTGCGCTTTTAAGGTTCAAAGATGCATTTTCAGGGCCCAGAGCATCATTTTTGTGCTCCAAAGTCTGATTTGGAAGGTCCAAAGCCTCATTTGTAGAGTCCAAAGCTGCATTTCTAGGGTCCAAAATCTTCATTTGCCTTCCAAATGCTCATTTTAGGCTCCAAACCCCTCGTTTTCAGGGTGCAAAGGCTTAGTTTTAGTTTGCAGAGTCTAATGTTCAGGGTCCAAAGCATCAGTTTTCGATTCCAGACAGGCATTTTTAGGGTCCAAACCACATGTGGAGTGTCCAAGCCCTCATTTGGAGGGTCCAAAGTTCCAGGGTTCACGCTTTTAAGGTTCAAAGATGCATTTTCAGGGCCCAGAGCATCATTTTTGTGCCCCAAAGTCTGATTTGGAAGGTCCAACTCTCTTTACAGAGTCCAAATCTGAATTTCTAGGGTCCAAAGCCTCATTTTTACTATCCAAAGTGTTAGCCTTCCAAAGCCTCCCATTATGCTCCAAAAATGCCTTTTTTCAGGGTCCAAAGCTGCTTTTTGAGTATCCAGTCAGGCATTTTTAGGGTCCGAGCCACATCCGGACTGTCCAAAGCCTCATTTGGGGGGGTCCAAAGTTCCAGGGTTTGCGCTTTTAAGGTTCAAAGATGCGTTTTCAGGGCCCAGAGCATCATTTTTGTGCTCCAAAGTCTGATTTGGAAGGTCCAAAGCCTCATTTGTAGAGTCCAAAGCTGCATTTCTAGGGTCCAAAATCTTCATTTGCCTTCCAAATGCTCATTTTAGGCTCCAAACCCCTCGTTTTCAGGGTGCAAAGGCTTAGTTTTAGTTTGCAGAGTCTAATGTTCAGGGTCCAAAGCATCAGTTTTCGATTCCAGACAGGCATTTTTAGGGTCCAAACCACATGTGGAGTGTCCAAGCCCTTATTTGGAGGGTCCAAAGTTCCAGGGTTCATGCTTTTAAGGTTCAAAGATGCATTTTCAGGGCCCAGAGCATCATTTTGAAGCCCCAAAGTCTGATTTGGAAGGTCCAAAGCCTCATTGGTCGACTCCAAAGCCACATTTCTAGGGTCCAAGCCTCATTTTTACTTTCTAAAGCCTCATTTTAGGCAACAAACCCCTCATTTTGAGAGTGTAAAGGCTCAGTTTATCTTCAAGAGTCGCATTTTCAGGGTCCAATGCCATTTTTTAGCGTCCAGACAGGCATTTTTAGGGTGCAAGGCACATCTGGAGTGTCCAAGCCCTCATTTGGAGGGTCCAAAGTTCCAGGGTTCACGCTTTTAAGGTTCAAAGATGCATTTTCAGGGCCCAGAGCATCATTTTTGTGCCCCAAAGTCTGATTTGGAAGGTCCAACTCTCTTTACAGAGTCCAAATCTGAATTTCTAGGGTCCAAAGCCTCATTTTTACTATCCAAAGTGTTAGCCTTCCAAAGCCTCCCATTATGCTCCAAAAATGCCTTTTTTCAGGGTCCAAAGCTGCTTTTTGAGTATCCAGTCAGGCATTTTTAGGGTCCGAGCCACATCCGGACTGTCCAAAGCCTCATTTGGAGGGGTCCAAAGTTCCAGGGCTTGCGCTTTTAAGGTTCAAAGATGCATTTTCAGGGCCCAGAGCATCATTTTTGTGCTCCAAAGTCTGATTTGGAAGGTCCAAAGCCTCATTTGTAGAGTCCAAAGCTGCATTTCTAGGGTCCAAAATCTTCATTTGCCTTCCAAATGCTCATTTTAGGCTCCAAACCCCTCGTTTTCAGGGTGCAAAGGCTTAGTTTTAGTTTGCAGAGTCTAATGTTCAGGGTCCAAAGCATCAGTTTTCGATTCCAGACAGGCATTTTTAGGGTCCAAACCACATGTGGAGTGTCCAAGCCCTTATTTGGAGGGTCCAAAGTTCCAGGGTTCATGCTTTTAAGGTTCAAAGATGCATTTTCAGGGCCCAGAGCATCATTTTGAAGCCCCAAAGTCTGATTTGGAAGGTCCAAAGCCTCATTGGTCGACTCCAAAGCCACATTTCTAGGGTCCAAGCCTCATTTTTACTTTCTAAAGCCTCATTTTAGGCAACAAACCCCTCATTTTGAGAGTGTAAAGGCTCAGTTTATCTTCAAGAGTCGCATTTTCAGGGTCCAATGCCATTTTTTAGCGTCCAGACAGGCATTTTTAGGGTGCAAGGCACATCTGGAGTGTCCAAGCCCTCATTTGGAGGGTCCAAAGTTCCAGGGTTTGTGCTTTTAAGGTTCAAAGATGCATTTTCAGGGCCCAGAGCATCATTTTTGTGCTCCAAAGTCTGATTTGGAAGGTCCAAAGCCTCATTGGTCGACTCCAAAGCCACATTTCTAGGGTCCAAGCCTCATTTTTACTTTCAAGAGCCTCATTTTAGGCAACAAACCCCTCATTTTGAGAGTGTAAAGGCTCATTTTGTTTTCAACAGTCGCATTTACAGGGTCCAATGCCATTTTTTAGCGTCCAGACAGGCATTTTTAGGGTGCAAGGCACATCTGGAGTGTCCAAGCCCTCATTTGGAGGGTCCAAAGTTCCAGGGTTCACGCTTTTAAGGTTCAAAGATGCATTTTCAGGGCCCAGAGCATCATTTTTGTGCCCCAAAGTCTGATTTGGAAGGTCCAACTCTCTTTACAGAGTCCAAATCTGAATTTCTAGGGTCCAAAGCCTCATTTTTACTATCCAAAGTGTTAGCCTTCCAAAGCCTCCCATTATGCTCCAAAAATGCCTTTTTTCAGGGTCCAAAGCTGCTTTTTGAGTATCCAGTCAGGCATTTTTAGGGTCCGAGCCACATCCGGACTGTCCAAAGCCTCATTTGGAGGGGTCCAAAGTTCCAGGGTTTGCGCTTTTAAGGTTCAAAGATGCATTTTCAGGGCCCAGAGCATCATTTTTGTGCTCCAAAGTCTGATTTGGAAGGTCCAAAGCCTCATTTGTAGAGTCCAAAGCTGCATTTCTAGGGTCCAAAATCTTCATTTGCCTTCCAAATGCTCATTTTAGGCTCCAAACCCCTCGTTTTCAGGGTGCAAAGGCTTAGTTTTAGTTTGCAGAGTCTAATGTTCAGGGTCCAAAGCATCAGTTTTCGATTCCAGACAGGCATTTTTAGGGTCCAAACCACATGTGGAGTGTCCAAGCCCTCATTTGGAGGGTCCAAAGTTCCAGGGTTCACGCTTTTAAGGTTCAAAGATGCATTTTCAGGGCCCAGAGCATCATTTTTGTGCCCCAAAGTCTGATTTGGAAGGTCCAACTCTCTTTACAGAGTCCAAATCTGAATTTCTAGGGTCCAAAGCCTCATTTTTACTATCCAAAGTGTTAGCCTTCCAAAGCCTCCCATTATGCTCCAAAAATGCCTTTTTTCAGGGTCCGAAGCTGCTTTTTGAGTATCCAGTCAGGCATTTTTAGGGTCCGAGCCACATCCGGACTGTCCAAAGCCTCATTTGGAGGGGTCCAAAGTTCCAGGGCTTGCGCTTTTAAGGTTCAAAGATGCATTTTCAGGGCCCAGAGCATCATTTTTGTGCTCCAAAGTCTGATTTGGAAGGTCCAAAGCCTCATTTGTAGAGTCCAAAGCTGCATTTCTAGGGTCCAAAATCTTCATTTGCCTTCCAAATGCTCATTTTAGGCTCCAAACCCCTCGTTTTCAGGGTGCAAAGGCTTAGTTTTAGTTTGCAGAGTCTAATGTTCAGGGTCCAAAGCATCAGTTTTCGATTCCAGACAGGCATTTTTAGGGTCCAAACCACATGTGGAGTGTCCAAGCCCTTATTTGGAGGGTCCAAAGTTCCAGGGTTCATGCTTTTAAGGTTCAAAGATGCATTTTCAGGGCCCAGAGCATCATTTTGAAGCCCCAAAGTCTGATTTGGAAGGTCCAAAGCCTCATTGGTCGACTCCAAAGCCACATTTCTAGGGTCCAAGCCTCATTTTTACTTTCTAAAGCCTCATTTTAGGCAACAAACCCCTCATTTTGAGAGTGTAAAGGCTCAGTTTATCTTCAACCGTCGCATTTTCAGGGTCCAATGCCATTTTTTAGCGTCCAGACAGGCATTTTTAGGGTGCAAGGCACATCTGGAGTGTCCAAGCCCTCATTTGGAGGGTCCAAAGTTCCAGGGTTTGCGCTTTTAAGGTTCAAAGATGCATTTTCAGGGCCCAGAGCATCATTTTTGTGCTCCAAAGTCTGATTTGGAAGGTCCAAAGCCTCATTGGTCGACTCCAAAGCCACATTTCTAGGGTCCAAGCCTCATTTTTACTTTCAAGAGCCTCATTTTAGGCAACAAACCCCTCATTTTGAGAGTGTAAAGGCTCATTTTGTTTTCAACAGTCGCATTTACAGGGTCCAATGCCATTTTTTAGCGTCCAGACAGGCATTTTTAGGGTGCAAGGCACATCTGGAGTGTCCAAGCCCTCATTTGGAGGGGTCCAAAGTTCCAGGGTTCACGCTTTTAAGGTTCAAAGATGCATTTTCAGGGCCCAGAGCATCATTTTTGTGCTCCAAAGTCTGATTTGGAAGGTCCAAAGCCTCATTTGTAGAGTCCAAAGCTGCATTTCTAGGGTCCAAAATCTTCATTTGCCTTCCAAATGCTCATTTTAGGCTCCAAACCCCTCGTTTTCAGGGTGCAAAGGCTTAGTTTTAGTTTGCAGAGTCTAATGTTCAGGGTCCAAAGCATCAGTTTTCGATTCCAGACAGGCATTTTTAGGGTCCAAACCACATGTGGAGTGTCCAAGCCCTTATTTGGAGGGTCCAAAGTTCCAGGGTTCATGCTTTTAAGGTTCAAAGATGCATTTTCAGGGCCCAGAGCATCATTTTGAAGCCCCAAAGTCTGATTTGGAAGGTCCAAAGCCTCATTGGTCGACTCCAAAGCCACATTTCTAGGGTCCAAGCCTCATTTTTACTTTCTAAAGCCTCATTTTAGGCAACAAACCCCTCATTTTGAGAGTGTAAAGGCTCAGTTTATCTTCAACCGTCGCATTTTCAGGGTCCCATGCCATTTTTTAGCGTCCAGACAGGCATTTTTAGGGTGCAAGGCACATCTGGAGTGTCCAAGCCCTCATTTGGAGGGTCCAAAGTTCCAGGGTTCACGCTTTTAAGGTTCAAAGATGCATTTTCAGGGCCCAGAGCATCATTTTTGTGCCCCAAAGTCTGATTTGGAAGGTCCAACTCTCTTTACAGAGTCCAAATCTGAATTTCTAGGGTCCAAAGCCTCATTTTTACTATCCAAAGTGTTAGCCTTCCAAAGCCTCCCATTATGCTCCAAAAATGCCTTTTTTCAGGGTCCAAAGCTGCTTTTTGAGTATCCAGTCAGGCATTTTTAGGGTCCGAGCCACATCTGGACTGTCCAAAGCCTCATTTGGAGGGGTCCAAAGTTCCAGGGTTTGCGCTTTTAAGGTTCAAAGATGCATTTTCAGGGCCCAGAGCATCATTTTTGTGCTCCAAAGTCTGATTTGGAAGGTCCAAAGCCTCATTTGTAGAGTCCAAAGCTGCATTTCTAGGGTCCAAAATCTTCATTTGCCTTCCAAATGCTCATTTTAGGCTCCAAACCCCTCGTTTTCAGGGTGCAAAGGCTTAGTTTTAGTTTGCAGAGTCTAATGTTCAGGGTCCAAAGCATCAGTTTTCGATTCCAGACAGGCATTTTTAGGGTCCAAACCACATGTGGAGTGTCCAAGCCCTTATTTGGAGGGTCCAAAGTTCCAGGGTTCATGCTTTTAAGGTTCAAAGATGCATTTTCAGGGCCCAGAGCATCATTTTGAAGCCCCAAAGTCTGATTTGGAAGGTCCAAAGCCTCATTGGTCGACTCCAAAGCCACATTTCTAGGGTCCAAGCCTCATTTTTACTTTCTAAAGCCTCATTTTAGGCAACAAACCCCTCATTTTGAGAGTGTAAAGGCTCAGTTTATCTTCAACCGTCGCATTTTCAGGGTCCAATGCCATTTTTTAGCGTCCAGACAGGCATTTTTAGGGTGCAAGGCACATCTGGAGTGTCCAAGCCCTCATTTGGAGGGTCCAAAGTTCCAGGGTTTGTGCTTTTAAGGTTCAAAGATGCATTTTCAGGGCCCAGAGCATCATTTTTGTGCTCCAAAGTCTGATTTGGAAGGTCCAAAGCCTCATTGGTCGACTCCAAAGCCACATTTCTAGGGTCCAAGCCTCATTTTTACTTTCAAGAGCCTCATTTTAGGCAACAAACCCCTCATTTTGAGAGTGTAAAGGCTCATTTTGTTTTCAACAGTCGCATTTACAGGGTCCAATGCCATTTTTTAGCGTCCAGACAGGCATTTTTAGGGTGCAAGGCACATCTGGAGTGTCCAAGCCCTCATTTGGAGGGTCCAAAGTTCCAGGGTTCACGCTTTTAAGGTTCAAAGATGCATTTTCAGGGCCCAGAGCATCATTTTTGTGCCCCAAAGTCTGATTTGGAAGGTCCAACTCTCTTTACAGAGTCCAAATCTGAATTTCTAGGGTCCAAAGCCTCATTTTTACTATCCAAAGTGTTAGCCTTCCAAAGCCTCCCATTATGCTCCAAAAATGCCTTTTTTCAGGGTCCAAAGCTGCTTTTTGAGTATCCAGTCAGGCATTTTTAGGGTCCGAGCCACATCCGGACTGTCCAAAGCCTCATTTGGAGGGGTCCAAAGTTCCAGGGTTTGCGCTTTTAAGGTTCAAAGATGCATTTTCAGGGCCCAGAGCATCATTTTTGTGCTCCAAAGTCTGATTTGGAAGGTCCAAAGCCTCGTTTGTAGAGTCCAAAGCTGCATTTCTAGGGTCCAAAGTCTTCATTTGCCTTCCAAATGCTCATTTTAGGCTCCAAACCCCTCGTTTTCAGGGTGCAAAGGCTTAGTTTTAGTTTGCAGAGTCTAATGTTCAGGGTCCAAAGCATCAGTTTTCGATTCCAGACAGGCATTTTTAGGGTCCAAACCACATGTGGAGTGTCCAAGCCCTTATTTGGAGGGTCCAAAGTTCCAGGGTTCATGCTTTTAAGGTTCAAAGATGCATTTTCAGGGCCCAGAGCATCATTTTGAAGCCCCAAAGTCTGATTTGGAAGGTCCAAAGCCTCATTGGTCGACTCCAAAGCCACATTTCTAGGGTCCAAGCCTCATTTTTACTTTCTAAAGCCTCATTTTAGGCAACAAACCCCTCATTTTGAGAGTGTAAAGGCTCAGTTTATCTTCAAGAGTCGCATTTTCAGGGTCCAATGCCATTTTTTAGCGTCCAGACAGGCATTTTTAGGGTGCAAGGCACATCTGGAGTGTCCAAGCCCTCATTTGGAGGGTCCAAAGTTCCAGGGTTCACGCTTTTAAGGTTCAAAGATGCATTTTCAGGGCCCAGAGCATCATTTTTGTGCCCCAAAGTCTGATTTGGAAGGTCCAACTCTCTTTACAGAGTCCAAATCTGAATTTCTAGGGTCCAAAGCCTCATTTTTACTATCCAAAGTGTTAGCCTTCCAAAGCCTCCCATTATGCTCCAAAAATGCCTTTTTTCAGGGTCCAAAGCTGCTTTTTGAGTATCCAGTCAGGCATTTTTAGGGTCCGAGCCACATCCGGACTGTCCAAAGCCTCATTTGGAGGGGTCCAAAGTTCCAGGGCTTGCGCTTTTAAGGTTCAAAGATGCATTTTCAGGGCCCAGAGCATCATTTTTGTGCTCCAAAGTCTGATTTGGAAGGTCCAAAGCCTCATTTGTAGAGTCCAAAGCTGCATTTCTAGGGTCCAAAATCTTCATTTGCCTTCCAAATGCTCATTTTAGGCTCCAAACCCCTCGTTTTCAGGGTGCAAAGGCTTAGTTTTAGTTTGCAGAGTCTAATGTTCAGGGTCCAAAGCATCAGTTTTCGATTCCAGACAGGCATTTTTAGGGTCCAAACCACATGTGGAGTGTCCAAGCCCTTATTTGGAGGGTCCAAAGTTCCAGGGTTCATGCTTTTAAGGTTCAAAGATGCATTTTCAGGGCCCAGAGCATCATTTTGAAGCCCCAAAGTCTGATTTGGAAGGTCCAAAGCCTCATTGGTCGACTCCAAAGCCACATTTCTAGGGTCCAAGCCTCATTTTTACTTTCTAAAGCCTCATTTTAGGCAACAAACCCCTCATTTTTAGAGTGTAAAGGCTCAGTTTATCTTCAAGAGTCGCATTTTCAGGGTCCAATGCCATTTTTTAGCGTCCAGACAGGCATTTTTAGGGTGCAAGGCACATCTGGAGTGTCCAAGCCCTCATTTGGAGGGTCCAAAGTTCCAGGGTTTGTGCTTTTAAGGTTCAAAGATGCATTTTCAGGGCCCAGAGCATCATTTTTGTGCTCCAAAGTCTGATTTGGAAGGTCCAAAGCCTCATTGGTCGACTCCAAAGCCACATTTCTAGGGTCCAAGCCTCATTTTTACTTTCAAGAGCCTCATTTTAGGCAACAAACCCCTCATTTTGAGAGTGTAAAGGCTCATTTTGTTTTCAACAGTCGCATTTACAGGGTCCAATGCCATTTTTTAGCGTCCAGACAGGCATTTTTAGGGTGCAAGGCACATCTGGAGTGTCCAAGCCCTCATTTGGAGGGTCCAAAGTTCCAGGGTTCACGCTTTTAAGGTTCAAAGATGCATTTTCAGGGCCCAGAGCATCATTTTTGTGCCCCAAAGTCTGATTTGGAAGGTCCAACTCTCTTTACAGAGTCCAAATCTGAATTTCTAGGGTCCAAAGCCTCATTTTTACTATCCAAAGTGTTAGCCTTCCAAAGCCTCCCATTATGCTCCAAAAATGCCTTTTTTCAGGGTCCAAAGCTGCTTTTTGAGTATCCAGTCAGGCATTTTTAGGGTCCGAGCCACATCCGGACTGTCCAAAGCCTCATTTGGAGGGGTCCAAAGTTCCAGGGTTTGCGCTTTTAAGGTTCAAAGATGCATTTTCAGGGCCCAGAGCATCATTTTTGTGCTCCAAAGTCTGATTTGGAAGGTCCAAAGCCTCGTTTGTAGAGTCCAAAGCTGCATTTCTAGGGTCCAAAGTCTTCATTTGCCTTCCAAATGCTCATTTTAGGCTCCAAACCCCTCGTTTTCAGGGTGCAAAGGCTTAGTTTTAGTTTGCAGAGTCTAATGTTCAGGGTCCAAAGCATCAGTTTTCGATTCCAGACAGGCATTTTTAGGGTCCAAACCACATGTGGAGTGTCCAAGCCCTTATTTGGAGGGTCCAAAGTTCCAGGGTTCATGCTTTTAAGGTTCAAAGATGCATTTTCAGGGCCCAGAGCATCATTTTGAAGCCCCAAAGTCTGATTTGGAAGGTCCAAAGCCTCATTGGTCGACTCCAAAGCCACATTTCTAGGGTCCAAGCCTCATTTTTACTTTCTAAAGCCTCATTTTAGGCAACAAACCCCTCATTTTGAGAGTGTAAAGGCTCAGTTTATCTTCAAGAGTCGCATTTTCAGGGTCCAATGCCATTTTTTAGCGTCCAGACAGGCATTTTTAGGGTGCAAGGCACATCTGGAGTGTCCAAGCCCTCATTTGGAGGGTCCAAAGTTCCAGGGTTCACGCTTTTAAGGTTCAAAGATGCATTTTCAGGGCCCAGAGCATCATTTTTGTGCCCCAAAGTCTGATTTGGAAGGTCCAACTCTCTTTACAGAGTCCAAATCTGAATTTCTAGGGTCCAAAGCCTCATTTTTACTATCCAAAGTGTTAGCCTTCCAAAGCCTCCCATTATGCTCCAAAAATGCCTTTTTTCAGGGTCCAAAGCTGCTTTTTGAGTATCCAGTCAGGC
Source organism: Harpia harpyja (assembly GCF_026419915.1). Taxonomy (NCBI): domain Eukaryota; kingdom Metazoa; phylum Chordata; class Aves; order Accipitriformes; family Accipitridae; genus Harpia; species Harpia harpyja. Next base: position 1,647,926 of record NW_026293404.1, read on the forward strand.
ATTTTTAGGGTCCGAGCCACATCTGGACTGTCCAAAGCCTCATTTGGAGGGGTCCAAAGTTCCAGGGTTCACGCTTTTAAGGTTCAAAGATGCATTTTCAGGGCCCAGAGCATCATTTTTGTGCTCCAAAGTCTGATTTGGAAGGTCCAAAGCCTCATTTGTAGAGTCCAAAGCTGCATTTCTAGGGTCCAAAATCTTCATTTGCCTTCCAAATGCTCATTTTAGGCTCCAAACCCCTCGTTTTCAGGGTGCAAAGGCTTAGTTTTAGTTTGCAGAGTCTAATGTTCAGGGTCCAAAGCATCAGTTTTCGATTCCAGACAGGCATTTTTAGGGTCCAAACCACATGTGGAGTGTCCAAGCCCTTATTTGGAGGGTCCAAAGTTCCAGGGTTCATGCTTTTAAGGTTCAAAGATGCATTTTCAGGGCCCAGAGCATCATTTTGAAGCCCCAAAGTCTGATTTGGAAGGTCCAAAGCCTCATTGGTCGACTCCAAAGCCACATTTCTAGGGTCCAAGCCTCATTTTTACTTTCTAAAGCCTCATTTTAGGCAACAAACCCCTCATTTTGAGAGTGTAAAGGCTCAGTTTATCTTCAAGAGTCGCATTTTCAGGGTCCAATGCCATTTTTTAGCGTCCAGACAGGCATTTTTAGGGTGCAAGGCACATCTGGAGTGTCCAAGCCCTCATTTGGAGGGTCCAAAGTTCCAGGGTTTGTGCTTTTAAGGTTCAAAGATGCATTTTCAGGGCCCAGAGCATCATTTTTGTGCTCCAAAGTCTGATTTGGAAGGTCCAAAGCCTCATTGGTCGACTCCAAAGCCACATTTCTAGGGTCCAAGCCTCATTTTTACTTTCAAGAGCCTCATTTTAGGCAACAAACCCCTCATTTTGAGAGTGTAAAGGCTCATTTTGTTTTCAACAGTCGCATTTACAGGGTCCAATGCCATTTTTTAGCGTCCAGACAGGCATTTTTAGGGTGCAAGGCACATCTGGAGTGTCCAAGCCCTCATTTGGAGGGTCCAAAGTTCCAGGGTTCACGCTTTTAAGGTTCAAAGATGCATTTTCAGGGCCCAGAGCATCATTTTTGTGCCCCAAAGTCTGATTTGGAAGGTCCAACTCTCTTTACAGAGTCCAAATCTGAATTTCTAGGGTCCAAAGCCTCATTTTTACTATCCAAAGTGTTAGCCTTCCAAAGCCTCCCATTATGCTCCAAAAATGCCTTTTTTCAGGGTCCAAAGCTGCTTTTTGAGTATCCAGTCAGGCATTTTTAGGGTCCGAGCCACATCCGGACTGTCCAAAGCCTCATTTGGAGGGGTCCAAAGTTCCAGGGTTTGCGCTTTTAAGGTTCAAAGATGCATTTTCAGGGCCCAGAGCATCATTTTTGTGCTCCAAAGTCTGATTTGGAAGGTCCAAAGCCTCATTTGTAGAGTCCAAAGCTGCATTTCTAGGGTCCAAAATCTTCATTTGCCTTCCAAATGCTCATTTTAGGCTCCAAACCCCTCGTTTTCAGGGTGCAAAGGCTTAGTTTTAGTTTGCAGAGTCTAATGTTCAGGGTCCAAAGCATCAGTTTTCGATTCCAGACAGGCATTTTTAGGGTCCAAACCACATGTGGAGTGTCCAAGCCCTCATTTGGAGGGTCCAAAGTTCCAGGGTTCACGCTTTTAAGGTTCAAAGATGCATTTTCAGGGCCCAGAGCATCATTTTTGTGCCCCAAAGTCTGATTTGGAAGGTCCAACTCTCTTTACAGAGTCCAAATCTGAATTTCTAGGGTCCAAAGCCTCATTTTTACTATCCAAAGTGTTAGCCTTCCAAAGCCTCCCATTATGCTCCAAAAATGCCTTTTTTCAGGGTCCAAAGCTGCTTTTTGAGTATCCAGTCAGGCATTTTTAGGGTCCGAGCCACATCCGGACTGTCCAAAGCCTCATTTGGGGGGGTCCAAAGTTCCAGGGTTTGCGCTTTTAAGGTTCAAAGATGCGTTTTCAGGGCCCAGAGCATCATTTTTGTGCTCCAAAGTCTGATTTGGAAGGTCCAAAGCCTCATTTGTAGAGTCCAAAGCTGCATTTCTAGGGTCCAAAATCTTCATTTGCCTTCCAAATGCTCATTTTAGGCTCCAAACCCCTCGTTTTCAGGGTGCAAAGGCTTAGTTTTAGTTTGCAGAGTCTAATGTTCAGGGTCCAAAGCATCAGTTTTCGATTCCAGACAGGCATTTTTAGGGTCCAAACCACATGTGGAGTGTCCAAGCCCTTATTTGGAGGGTCCAAAGTTCCAGGGTTCATGCTTTTAAGGTTCAAAGATGCATTTTCAGGGCCCAGAGCATCATTTTGAAGCCCCAAAGTCTGATTTGGAAGGTCCAAAGCCTCATTGGTCGACTCCAAAGCCACATTTCTAGGGTCCAAGCCTCATTTTTACTTTCTAAAGCCTCATTTTAGGCAACAAACCCCTCATTTTGAGAGTGTAAAGGCTCAGTTTATCTTCAAGAGTCGCATTTTCAGGGTCCAATGCCATTTTTTAGCGTCCAGACAGGCATTTTTAGGGTGCAAGGCACATCTGGAGTGTCCAAGCCCTCATTTGGAGGGTCCAAAGTTCCAGGGTTCACGCTTTTAAGGTTCAAAGATGCATTTTCAGGGCCCAGAGCATCATTTTTGTGCCCCAAAGTCTGATTTGGAAGGTCCAACTCTCTTTACAGAGTCCAAATCTGAATTTCTAGGGTCCAAAGCCTCATTTTTACTATCCAAAGTGTTAGCCTTCCAAAGCCTCCCATTATGCTCCAAAAATGCCTTTTTTCAGGGTCCAAAGCTGCTTTTTGAGTATCCAGTCAGGCATTTTTAGGGTCCGAGCCACATCCGGACTGTCCAAAGCCTCATTTGGAGGGGTCCAAAGTTCCAGGGCTTGCGCTTTTAAGGTTCAAAGATGCATTTTCAGGGCCCAGAGCATCATTTTTGTGCTCCAAAGTCTGATTTGGAAGGTCCAAAGCCTCATTTGTAGAGTCCAAAGCTGCATTTCTAGGGTCCAAAATCTTCATTTGCCTTCCAAATGCTCATTTTAGGCTCCAAACCCCTCGTTTTCAGGGTGCAAAGGCTTAGTTTTAGTTTGCAGAGTCTAATGTTCAGGGTCCAAAGCATCAGTTTTCGATTCCAGACAGGCATTTTTAGGGTCCAAACCACATGTGGAGTGTCCAAGCCCTTATTTGGAGGGTCCAAAGTTCCAGGGTTCATGCTTTTAAGGTTCAAAGATGCATTTTCAGGGCCCAGAGCATCATTTTGAAGCCCCAAAGTCTGATTTGGAAGGTCCAAAGCCTCATTGGTCGACTCCAAAGCCACATTTCTAGGGTCCAAGCCTCATTTTTACTTTCTAAAGCCTCATTTTAGGCAACAAACCCCTCATTTTGAGAGTGTAAAGGCTCAGTTTATCTTCAAGAGTCGCATTTTCAGGGTCCAATGCCATTTTTTAGCGTCCAGACAGGCATTTTTAGGGTGCAAGGCACATCTGGAGTGTCCAAGCCCTCATTTGGAGGGTCCAAAGTTCCAGGGTTTGTGCTTTTAAGGTTCAAAGATGCATTTTCAGGGCCCAGAGCATCATTTTTGTGCTCCAAAGTCTGATTTGGAAGGTCCAAAGCCTCATTGGTCGACTCCAAAGCCACATTTCTAGGGTCCAAGCCTCATTTTTACTTTCAAGAGCCTCATTTTAGGCAACAAACCCCTCATTTTGAGAGTGTAAAGGCTCATTTTGTTTTCAACAGTCGCATTTACAGGGTCCAATGCCATTTTTTAGCGTCCAGACAGGCATTTTTAGGGTGCAAGGCACATCTGGAGTGTCCAAGCCCTCATTTGGAGGGTCCAAAGTTCCAGGGTTCACGCTTTTAAGGTTCAAAGATGCATTTTCAGGGCCCAGAGCATCATTTTTGTGCCCCAAAGTCTGATTTGGAAGGTCCAACTCTCTTTACAGAGTCCAAATCTGAATTTCTAGGGTCCAAAGCCTCATTTTTACTATCCAAAGTGTTAGCCTTCCAAAGCCTCCCATTATGCTCCAAAAATGCCTTTTTTCAGGGTCCAAAGCTGCTTTTTGAGTATCCAGTCAGGCATTTTTAGGGTCCGAGCCACATCCGGACTGTCCAAAGCCTCATTTGGAGGGGTCCAAAGTTCCAGGGTTTGCGCTTTTAAGGTTCAAAGATGCATTTTCAGGGCCCAGAGCATCATTTTTGTGCTCCAAAGTCTGATTTGGAAGGTCCAAAGCCTCATTTGTAGAGTCCAAAGCTGCATTTCTAGGGTCCAAAATCTTCATTTGCCTTCCAAATGCTCATTTTAGGCTCCAAACCCCTCGTTTTCAGGGTGCAAAGGCTTAGTTTTAGTTTGCAGAGTCTAATGTTCAGGGTCCAAAGCATCAGTTTTCGATTCCAGACAGGCATTTTTAGGGTCCAAACCACATGTGGAGTGTCCAAGCCCTCATTTGGAGGGTCCAAAGTTCCAGGGTTCACGCTTTTAAGGTTCAAAGATGCATTTTCAGGGCCCAGAGCATCATTTTTGTGCCCCAAAGTCTGATTTGGAAGGTCCAACTCTCTTTACAGAGTCCAAATCTGAATTTCTAGGGTCCAAAGCCTCATTTTTACTATCCAAAGTGTTAGCCTTCCAAAGCCTCCCATTATGCTCCAAAAATGCCTTTTTTCAGGGTCCAAAGCTGCTTTTTGAGTATCCAGTCAGGCATTTTTAGGGTCCGAGCCACATCCGGACTGTCCAAAGCCTCATTTGGGGGGGTCCAAAGTTCCAGGGTTTGCGCTTTTAAGGTTCAAAGATGCGTTTTCAGGGCCCAGAGCATCATTTTTGTGCTCCAAAGTCTGATTTGGAAGGTCCAAAGCCTCATTTGTAGAGTCCAAAGCTGCATTTCTAGGGTCCAAAATCTTCATTTGCCTTCCAAATGCTCATTTTAGGCTCCAAACCCCTCGTTTTCAGGGTGCAAAGGCTTAGTTTTAGTTTGCAGAGTCTAATGTTCAGGGTCCAAAGCATCAGTTTTCGATTCCAGACAGGCATTTTTAGGGTCCAAACCACATGTGGAGTGTCCAAGCCCTTATTTGGAGGGTCCAAAGTTCCAGGGTTCATGCTTTTAAGGTTCAAAGATGCATTTTCAGGGCCCAGAGCATCATTTTGAAGCCCCAAAGTCTGATTTGGAAGGTCCAAAGCCTCATTGGTCGACTCCAAAGCCACATTTCTAGGGTCCAAGCCTCATTTTTACTTTCTAAAGCCTCATTTTAGGCAACAAACCCCTCATTTTGAGAGTGTAAAGGCTCAGTTTATCTTCAACCGTCGCATTTTCAGGGTCCAATGCCATTTTTTAGCGTCCAGACAGGCATTTTTAGGGTGCAAGGCACATCTGGAGTGTCCAAGCCCTCATTTGGAGGGTCCAAAGTTCCAGGGTTCACGCTTTTAAGGTTCAAAGATGCATTTTCAGGGCCCAGAGCATCATTTTTGTGCCCCAAAGTCTGATTTGGAAGGTCCAACTCTCTTTACAGAGTCCAAATCTGAATTTCTAGGGTCCAAAGCCTCATTTTTACTATCCAAAGTGTTAGCCTTCCAAAGCCTCCCATTATGCTCCAAAAATGCCTTTTTTCAGGGTCCAAAGCTGCTTTTTGAGTATCCAGTCAGGCATTTTTAGGGTCCGAGCCACATCCGGACTGTCCAAAGCCTCATTTGGAGGGGTCCAAAGTTCCAGGGTTTGCGCTTTTAAGGTTCAAAGATGCATTTTCAGGGCCCAGAGCATCATTTTTGTGCTCCAAAGTCTGATTTGGAAGGTCCAAAGCCTCATTTGTAGAGTCCAAAGCTGCATTTCTAGGGTCCAAAATCTTCATTTGCCTTCCAAATGCTCATTTTAGGCTCCAAACCCCTCGTTTTCAGGGTGCAAAGGCTTAGTTTTAGTTTGCAGAGTCTAATGTTCAGGGTCCAAAGCATCAGTTTTCGATTCCAGACAGGCATTTTTAGGGTCCAAACCACATGTGGAGTGTCCAAGCCCTCATTTGGAGGGTCCAAAGTTCCAGGGTTCACGCTTTTAAGGTTCAAAGATGCATTTTCAGGGCCCAGAGCATCATTTTGAAGCCCCAAAGTCTGATTTGGAAGGTCCAACTCTCTTTACAGAGTCCAAATCTGAATTTCTAGGGTCCAAAGCCTCATTTTTACTATCCAAAGTGTTAGCCTTCCAAAGCCTCCCATTATGCTCCAAAAATGCCTTTTTTCAGGGTCCAAAGCTGCTTTTTGAGTATCCAGTCAGGCATTTTTAGGGTCCGAGCCACATCCGGACTGTCCAAAGCCTCATTTGGGGGGGTCCAAAGTTCCAGGGTTTGCGCTTTTAAGGTTCAAAGATGCGTTTTCAGGGCCCAGAGCATCATTTTTGTGCTCCAAAGTCTGATTTGGAAGGTCCAAAGCCTCATTTGTAGAGTCCAAAGCTGCATTTCTAGGGTCCAAAATCTTCATTTGCCTTCCAAATGCTCATTTTAGGCTCCAAACCCCTCGTTTTCAGGGTGCAAAGGCTTAGTTTTAGTTTGCAGAGTCTAATGTTCAGGGTCCAAAGCATCAGTTTTCGATTCCAGACAGGCATTTTTAGGGTCCAAACCACATGTGGAGTGTCCAAGCCCTTATTTGGAGGGTCCAAAGTTCCAGGGTTCATGCTTTTAAGGTTCAAAGATGCATTTTCAGGGCCCAGAGCATCATTTTGAAGCCCCAAAGTCTGATTTGGAAGGTCCAAAGCCTCATTGGTCGACTCCAAAGCCACATTTCTAGGGTCCAAGCCTCATTTTTACTTTCTAAAGCCTCATTTTAGGCAACAAACCCCTCATTTTGAGAGTGTAAAGGCTCAGTTTATCTTCAACCGTCGCATTTTCAGGGTCCAATGCCATTTTTTAGCGTCCAGACAGGCATTTTTAGGGTGCAAGGCACATCTGGAGTGTCCAAGCCCTCATTTGGAGGGTCCAAAGTTCCAGGGTTCACGCTTTTAAGGTTCAAAGATGCATTTTCAGGGCCCAGAGCATCATTTTTGTGCCCCAAAGTCTGATTTGGAAGGTCCAACTCTCTTTACAGAGTCCAAATCTGAATTTCTAGGGTCCAAAGCCTCATTTTTACTATCCAAAGTGTTAGCCTTCCAAAGCCTCCCATTATGCTCCAAAAATGCCTTTTTTCAGGGTCCAAAGCTGCTTTTTGAGTATCCAGTCAGGCATTTTTAGGGTCCGAGCCACATCCGGACTGTCCAAAGCCTCATTTGGAGGGGTCCAAAGTTCCAGGGCTTGCGCTTTTAAGGTTCAAAGATGCATTTTCAGGGCCCAGAGCATCATTTTTGTGCTCCAAAGTCTGATTTGGAAGGTCCAAAGCCTCATTTGTAGAGTCCAAAGCTGCATTTCTAGGGTCCAAAATCTTCATTTGCCTTCCAAATGCTCATTTTAGGCTCCAAACCCCTCGTTTTCAGGGTGCAAAGGCTTAGTTTTAGTTTGCAGAGTCTAATGTTCAGGGTCCAAAGCATCAGTTTTCGATTCCAGACAGGCATTTTTAGGGTCCAAACCACATGTGGAGTGTCCAAGCCCTTATTTGGAGGGTCCAAAGTTCCAGGGTTCATGCTTTTAAGGTTCAAAGATGCATTTTCAGGGCCCAGAGCATCATTTTGAAGCCCCAAAGTCTGATTTGGAAGGTCCAAAGCCTCATTGGTCGACTCCAAAGCCACATTTCTAGGGTCCAAGCCTCATTTTTACTTTCTAAAGCCTCATTTTAGGCAACAAACCCCTCATTTTGAGAGTGTAAAGGCTCAGTTTATCTTCAAGAGTCGCATTTTCAGGGTCCAATGCCATTTTTTAGCGTCCAGACAGGCATTTTTAGGGTGCAAGGCACATCTGGAGTGTCCAAGCCCTCATTTGGAGGGTCCAAAGTTCCAGGGTTTGCGCTTTTAAGGTTCAAAGATGCATTTTCAGGGCCCAGAGCATCATTTTTGTGCTCCAAAGTCTGATTTGGAAGGTCCAAAGCCTCATTGGTCGACTCCAAAGCCACATTTCTAGGGTCCAAGCCTCATTTTTACTTTCAAGAGCCTCATTTTAGGCAACAAACCCCTCATTTTGAGAGTGTAAAGGCTCATTTTGTTTTCAACAGTCGCATTTACAGGGTCCAATGCCATTTTTTAGCGTCCAGACAGGCATTTTTAGGGTGCAAGGCACATCTGGAGTGTCCAAGCCCTCATTTGGAGGGGTCCAAAGTTCCAGGGTTCACGCTTTTAAGGTTCAAAGATGCATTTTCAGGGCCCAGAGCATCATTTTTGTGCTCCAAAGTCTGATTTGGAAGGTCCAAAGCCTCATTTGTAGAGTCCAAAGCTGCATTTCTAGGGTCCAAAATCTTCATTTGCCTTCCAAATGCTCATTTTAGGCTCCAAACCCCTCGTTTTCAGGGTGCAAAGGCTTAGTTTTAGTTTGCAGAGTCTAATGTTCAGGGTCCAAAGCATCAGTTTTCGATTCCAGACAGGCATTTTTAGGGTCCAAACCACATGTGGAGTGTCCAAGCCCTTATTTGGAGGGTCCAAAGTTCCAGGGTTCATGCTTTTAAGGTTCAAAGATGCATTTTCAGGGCCCAGAGCATCATTTTGAAGCCCCAAAGTCTGATTTGGAAGGTCCAAAGCCTCATTGGTCGACTCCAAAGCCACATTTCTAGGGTCCAAGCCTCATTTTTACTTTCTAAAGCCTCATTTTAGGCAACAAACCCCTCATTTTGAGAGTGTAAAGGCTCAGTTTATCTTCAACCGTCGCATTTTCAGGGTCCCATGCCATTTTTTAGCGTCCAGACAGGCATTTTTAGGGTGCAAGGCACATCTGGAGTGTCCAAGCCCTCATTTGGAGGGTCCAAAGTTCCAGGGTTCACGCTTTTAAGGTTCAAAGATGCATTTTCAGGGCCCAGAGCATCATTTTTGTGCCCCAAAGTCTGATTTGGAAGGTCCAACTCTCTTTACAGAGTCCAAATCTGAATTTCTAGGGTCCAAAGCCTCATTTTTACTATCCAAAGTGTTAGCCTTCCAAAGCCTCCCATTATGCTCCAAAAATGCCTTTTTTCAGGGTCCAAAGCTGCTTTTTGAGTATCCAGTCAGGCATTTTTAGGGTCCGAGCCACATCCGGACTGTCCAAAGCCTCATTTGGAGGGGTCCAAAGTTCCAGGGCTTGCGCTTTTAAGGTTCAAAGATGCATTTTCAGGGCCCAGAGCATCATTTTTGTGCTCCAAAGTCTGATTTGGAAGGTCCAAAGCCTCATTTGTAGAGTCCAAAGCTGCATTTCTAGGGTCCAAAATCTTCATTTGCCTTCCAAATGCTCATTTTAGGCTCCAAACCCCTCGTTTTCAGGGTGCAAAGGCTTAGTTTTAGTTTGCAGAGTCTAATGTTCAGGGTCCAAAGCATCAGTTTTCGATTCCAGACAGGCATTTTTAGGGTCCAAACCACATGTGGAGTGTCCAAGCCCTTATTTGGAGGGTCCAAAGTTCCAGGGTTCATGCTTTTAAGGTTCAAAGATGCATTTTCAGGGCCCAGAGCATCATTTTGAAGCCCCAAAGTCTGATTTGGAAGGTCCAAAGCCTCATTGGTCGACTCCAAAGCCACATTTCTAGGGTCCAAGCCTCATTTTTACTTTCTAAAGCCTCATTTTAGGCAACAAACCCCTCATTTTTAGAGTGTAAAGGCTCAGTTTATCTTCAAGAGTCGCATTTTCAGGGTCCAATGCCATTTTTTAGCGTCCAGACAGGCATTTTTAGGGTGCAAGGCACATCTGGAGTGTCCAAGCCCTCATTTGGAGGGTCCAAAGTTCCAGGGTTTGCGCTTTTAAGGTTCAAAGATGCATTTTCAGGGCCCAGAGCATCATTTTTGTGCTCCAAAGTCTGATTTGGAAGGTCCAAAGCCTCATTGGTCGACTCCAAAGCCACATTTCTAGGGTCCAAGCCTCATTTTTACTTTCAAGAGCCTCATTTTAGGCAACAAACCCCTCATTTTGAGAGTGTAAAGGCTCATTTTGTTTTCAACAGTCGCATTTACAGGGTCCAATGCCATTTTTTAGCGTCCAGACAGGCATTTTTAGGGTGCAAGGCACATCTGGAGTGTCCAAGCCCTCATTTGGAGGGTCCAAAGTTCCAGGGTTCACGCTTTTAAGGTTCAAAGATGCATTTTCAGGGCCCAGAGCATCATTTTTGTGCTCCAAAGTCTGATTTGGAAGGTCCAAAGCCTCATTTGTAGAGTCCTAAGCTGCATTTCTAGGGTCCAAAATCTTCATTTGCCTTCCAAATGCTCATTTTAGGCTCCAAACCCCTCGTTTTCAGGGTGCAAAGGCTTAGTTTTAGTTTGCAGAGTCTAATGTTCAGGGTCCAAAGCATCAGTTTTCGATTCCAGACAGGCATTTTTAGGGTCCAAACCACATGTGGAGTGTCCAAGCCCTTATTTGGAGGGTCCAAAGTTCCAGGGTTCATGCTTTTAAGGTTCAAAGATGCATTTTCAGGGCCCAGAGCATCATTTTGAAGCCCCAAAGTCTGATTTGGAAGGTCCAAAGCCTCATTGGTCGACTCCAAAGCCACATTTCTAGGGTCCAAGCCTCATTTTTACTTTCTAAAGCCTCATTTTAGGCAACAAACCCCTCATTTTGAGAGTGTAAAGGCTCAGTTTATCTTCAAGAGTCGCATTTTCAGGGTCCAATGCCATTTTTTAGCGTCCAGACAGGCATTTTTAGGGTGCAAGGCACATCTGGAGTGTCCAAGCCCTCATTTGGAGGGTCCAAAGTTCCAGGGTTCACGCTTTTAAAGTTCAAAGATGCATTTTCAGGGCACAGAGCATCATTTTTATGCCCCAAAGTCTGATTTGGAAGGTCCAACTCTCTTTACAGAGTCCAAATCTGAATTTCTAGGGTCCAAAGCCTCATTTTTACTATCCAAAGTGTTAGCCTTCCAAAGCCTCCCATTATGCTCCAAAAATGCCTTTTTTCAGGGTCCAAAGCTGCTTTTTGAGTATCCAGTCAGGCATTTTTAGGGTCCGAGCCACATCCGGACTGTCCAAAGCCTCATTTGGGGGGGTCCAAAGTTCCAGGTTTTGCGCTTTTAAGGTTCAAAGATGCATTTTCAGGGCCCAGAGCATCATTTTTATGCTCCAAAGTCTGATTTGGAAGGTCCAAAGCCTCATTTGTAGAGTCCAAAGCTGCATTTCTAGGGTCCAAAATCTTCATTTGCCTTCCAAATGCTCATTTTAGGCTCCAAACCCCTCGTTTTCAGGGTGCAAAGGCTTAGTTTTAGTTTGCAGAGTCTAATGTTCAGGGTCCAAAGCGTCAGTTTTCGATTCCAGACAGGCATTTTTAGGGTCCAAACCACATGTGGAGTGTCCAAGCCCTTATTTGGAGGGTCCAAAGTTCCAGGGTTCATGCTTTTAAGGTTCAAAGATGCATTTTCAGGGCCCAGAGCATCATTTTGAAGCCCCAAAGTCTGATTTGGAAGGTCCAACTCTCTTTACAGAGTCCAAATCTGAATTTCTAGGGTCCAAAGCCTCATTTTTACTATCCAAAGTGTTAGCCTTCCAAAGCCTCCCATTATGCTCCAAAAATGCCTTTTTTCAGGGTCCAAAGCTGCTTTTTGAGTATCCAGTCAGGCATTTTTAGGGTCCGAGCCACATCTGGACTGTCCAAAGCCTCATTTGGAGGGGTCCAAAGTTCCAGGGCTTGCGCTTTTAAGGTTCAAAGATGCATTTTCAGGGCCCAGAGCATCATTTTTGTGCTCCAAAGTCTGATTTGGAAGGTCCAAAGCCTTATTTGTAGAGTCCAAAGCTGCATTTCTAGGGTCCAAAATCTTCATTTGCCTTCCAAATGCTCATTTTAGGCTCCAAACCCCTCGTTTTCAGGGTGCAAAGGCTTAGTTTTAGTTTGCAGAGTCTAATGTTCAGGGTCCAAAGCATCAGTTTTCGATTCCAGACAGGCATTTTTAGGGTCCAAACCACATGTGGAGTGTCCAAGCCCTTATTTGGAGGGTCCAAAGTTCCAGGGTTCATGCTTTTAAGGTTCAAAGATGCATTTTCAGGGCCCAGAGCATCATTTTGAAGCCCCAAAGTCTGATTTGGAAGGTCCAAAGCCTCATTGGTCGAGTCGAAAGCCACATTTCTAGGGTCCAAAGCCTCATTTTTACTTTCTAAAGCCTCATTTAGGCAACAATCCCCTCATTTTGAGAGCGTAAAGGCTCAGTTTATTTTCAACAGTCGCATTTTCAGGGTCCAATGCCATTTTTTAGCGTCCAGACAGGCATTTTTAGGGTGCAAGGCACACCTGGAGTGTCCAAGCCCTCATTTGGAGGGTCCAAAGTTCCAGGGTTCACGCTTTTAAGGTTCAAAGATGCATTTTCAGGGCCCAGAGCATCATTTTTGTGCCCCAAAGTCTGATTTGGAAGGTCCAACTCTCTTTACAGAGTCCAAATCTGAATTTCTAGGGTCCAAAGCCTCATTTTTACTATCCAAAGTGTTAGCCTTCCAAAGCCTCCCATTATGCTCCAAAAATGCCTTTTTTCAGGGTCCAAAGCTGCTTTTTGAGTATCCAGTCAGGCATTTTTAGGGTCCGAGCCACATCCGGACTGTCCAAAGCCTCATTTGGAGGGGTCCAAAGTTCCAGGGTTTGCGCTTTTAAGGTTCAAAGATGCATTTTCAGGGCCCAGAGCATCATTTTTGTGCTCCAAAGTCTGATTTGGAAGGTCCAAAGCCTCATTTGTAGAGTCCAAAGCTGCATTTCTAGGGTCCAAAGTCTTCATTTGCCTTCCAAATGCTCATTTTAGGCTCCAAACCCCTCGTTTTCAGGGTGCAAAGGCTTAGTTTTAGTTTGCAGAGTCTAATGTTCAGGGTCCAAAGCATCAGTTTTCGATTCCAGACAGGCATTTTTAGGGTCCAAACCACATGTGGAGTGTCCAAGCCCTTATTTGGAGGGTCCAAAGTTCCAGGGTTCATGCTTTTAAGGTTCAAAGATGCATTTTCAGGGCCCAGAGCATCATTTTTGTGCTCCAAAGTCTGATTTGGAAGGTCCAAAGCCTCATTGGTCGAATCCAGAGCCACATTTCTAGGGTCCAAAGCCTCATTTTTACTTTCTAAAGCCTCATTTAGGCAACAATCCCCTCATTTTGAGAGCGTAAAGGCTCAGTTTATTTTTAACAGTCGCATTTTCAGGGTCCAATGCCATTTATTAGCGTCCAGACAGGCATTTTTAGGGTCCAAGCCACATCTGGAGTGTCCAAGCCCTCATTTGGAGGGTCCAAAGTTCCAGGGTTCACGCTTTTAAGGTTCAAAGATGCATTTTCAGGGCCCAGAGCATCATTTTTGTGCCCCAAAGTCTGATTTGGAAGGTCCAAAGCCTCATTGGTCGACTCCAAAGCCACATTTCTAGGGTCCAAGCCTCATTTTTACTTTCTAAAGCCTCATTTTAGGCAACAAACCCCTCATTTTTAGAGTGTAAAGGCTCATTTTATCTTCAACCGTCGCATTTTCAGGGTCCAATGCCATTTTTTAGCGTCCAGACAGGCATTTTTAGGGTGCAAGGCACATCTGGAGTGTCCAAGCCCTCATTTGGAGGGTCCAAAGTTCCAGGGTTCACGCTTTTAAGGTTCAAAGATGCATTTTCAGGGCCCAGAGCATCATTTTTATGCCCCAAAGTCTGATTTGGAAGGTCCAACTCTCTTTACAGAGTCCAAATCTGAATTTCTAGGGTCCAAAGCCTCATTTTTACTATCCAAAGTGTTAGCCTTCCAAAGCCTCCCATTATGCTCCAAAAATGCCTTTTTTCAGGGTCCAAAGCTGCTTTTTGAGTATCCAGTCAGGCATTTTTAGGGTCCGAGCCACATCCGGACTGTCCAAAGCCTCATTTGGAGGGGTCCAAAGTTCCAGGGCTTGCGCTTTTAAGGTTCAAAGATGCATTTTCAGGGCCCAGAGCATCATTTTTGTGCTCCAAAGTCTGATTTGGAAGGTCCAAAGCCTCGTTTGTAGAGTCCAAAGCTGCATTTCTAGGGTCCAAAGTCTTCATTTGCCTTCCAAATGCTCATTTTAGGCTCCAAACCCCTCGTTTTCAGGGTGCAAAGGCTTAGTTTTAGTTTGCAGAGTCTAATGTTCAGGGTCCAAAGCATCAGTTTTCGATTCCAGACAGGCATTTTTAGGGTCCAAACCACATGTGGAGTGTCCAAGCCCTTATTTGGAGGGTCCAAAGTTCCAGGGTTCATGCTTTTAAGGTTCAAAGATGCATTTTCAGGGCCCAGAGCATCATTTTGAAGCCCCAAAGTCTGATTTGGAAGGTCCAAAGCCTCATTGGTCGACTCCAAAGCCACATTTCTAGGGTCCAAGCCTCATTTTTACTTTCTAAAGCCACATTTAGGCAACAATCCCCTCATTTTTAGAGTGTAAAGGCTCATTTTATTTTCAACAGTCGCATTTTCAGGGTCCAATGCCATTTATTAGCGTCAAGACAGGCATTTTTAGGGTGCAAGGCACATCTGGAGTGTCCAAGCCCTCATTTGGAGGGTCCAAAGTTCCAGGGTTCACGCTTTTAAGGTTCAACGATGCATTTTCAGGGCCCAGAGCGTCATTTTTGTGCCCCAAAGTCTGATTTGGAAGGTCCAACTCTCTTTACAGAGTCCAAATCTGAATTTCTAGGGTCCAAAGCCTCATTTTTACTATCCAAAGTGTTAGCCTTCCAAAGCCTCCCATTATGCTCCAAAAATGCCTTTTTTCAGGGTCCAAAGCTGCTTTTTGAGTATCCAGTCAGGCATTTTTAGGGTCCGAGCCACATCCGGACTGTCCAAAGCCTCATTTGGAGGGGTCCAAAGTTCCAGGGTTTGCGCTTTTAAGGTTCAAAGATGCATTTTCAGGGCCCAGAGCATCATTTTTGTGCTCCAAAGTCTGATTTGGAAGGTCCAAAGCCTCATTTGTAGAGTCCAAAGCTGCATTTCTAGGGTCCAAAATCTTCATTTGCCTTCCAAATGCTCATTTTAGGCTCCAAACCCCTCATTTTCAGGGTGCAAAGGCTTAGTTTTAGTTTGCAGAGTCTAATGTTCAGGGTCCAAAGCATCAGTTTTCGATTCCAGACAGGCATTTTTAGGGTCCAAACCACATGTGGAGTGTCCAAGCCCTTATTTGGAGGGTCCAAAGTTCCAGGGTTCATGCTTTTAAGGTTCAAAGATGCATTTTCAGGGCCCAGAGCATCATTTTGAAGCCCCAAAGTCTGATTTGGAAGGTCCAAAGCCTCATTGGTCGACTCCAAAGCCACATTTCTAGGGTCCAAGCCTCATTTTTACTTTCTAAAGCCACATTTAGGCAACAATCCCCTCATTTTTAGAGTGTAAAGGCTCATTTTATTTTCAACAGTCGCATTTTCAGGGTCCAATGCCATTTATTAGCGTCAAGACAGGCATTTTTAGGGTGCAAGGCACATCTGGAGTGTCCAAGCCCTCATTTGGAGGGTCCAAAGTTCCAGGGTTCACGCTTTTAAGGTTCAACGATGCATTTTCAGGGCCCAGAGCGTCATTTTTGTGCCCCAAAGTCTGATTTGGAAGGTCCAACTCTCTTTACAGAGTCCAAATCTGAATTTCTAGGGTCCAAAGCCTCATTTTTACTATCCAAAGTGTTAGCCTTCCAAAGCCTCCCATTATGCTCCAAAAATGCCTTTTTTCAGGGTCCAAAGCTGCTTTTTGAGTATCCAGTCAGGCATTTTTAGGGTCCGAGCCACATCCGGACTGTCCAAAGCCTCATTTGGAGGGGTCCAAAGTTCCAGGGCTTGCGCTTTTAAGGTTCAAAGATGCATTTTCAGGGCCCAGAGCATCATTTTTGTGCTCCAAAGTCTGATTTGGAAGGTCCAAAGCCTCGTTTGTAGAGTCCAAAGCTGCATTTCTAGGGTCCAAAGTCTTCATTTGCCTTCCAAATGCTCATTTTAGGCTCCAAACCCCTCGTTTTCAGGGTGCAAAGGCTTAGTTTTAGTTTGCAGAGTCTAATGTTCAGGGTCCAAAGCATCAGTTTTCGATTCCAGACAGGCATTTTTAGGGTCCAAACCACATGTGGAGTGTCCAAGCCCTTATTTGGAGGGTCCAAAGTTCCAGGGTTCATGCTTTTAAGGTTCAAAGATGCATTTTCAGGGCCCAGAGCATCATTTTGAAGCCCCAAAGTCTGATTTGGAAGGTCCAAAGCCTCATTGGTCGACTCCAAAGCCACATTTCTAGGGTCCAAGCCTCATTTTTACTTTCTAAAGCCACATTTAGGCAACAATCCCCTCATTTTTAGAGTGTAAAGGCTCAGTTTATTTTCAACAGTCGCATTTTCAGGGTCCAATGCCATTTATTAGCGTCAAGACAGGCATTTTTAGGGTGCAAGGCACATCTGGAGTGTCCAAGCCCTCATTTGGAGGGTCCAAAGTTCCAGGGTTCACGCTTTTAAGGTTCAACGATGCATTTTCAGGGCCCAGAGCGTCATTTTTGTGCCCCAAAGTCTGATTTGGAAGGTCCAACTCTCTTTACAGAGTCCAAATCTGAATTTCTAGGGTCCAAAGCCTCATTTTTACTATCCAAAGTGTTAGCCTTCCAAAGCCTCCCATTATGCTCCAAAAATGCCTTTTTTCAGGGTCCAAAGCTGCTTTTTGAGTATCCAGTCAGGCATTTTTAGGGTCCAAGCCACATCCGGACTGTCCAAAGCCTCATTTGGAGGGGTCCAAAGTTCCAGGGTTTGCGCTTTTAAGGTTCAAAGATGCATTTTCAGGGCCCAGAGCATCATTTTTGTGCTCCAAAGTCTGATTTGGAAGGTCCAAAGCCTCATTTGTAGAGTCCAAAGCTGCATTTCTAGGGTCCAAAATCTTCATTTGCCTTCCAAATGCTCATTTTAGGCTCCAAACCCCTCGTTTTCAGGGTGCAAAGGCTTAGTTTTAGTTTGCAGAGTCTAATGTTCAGGGTCCAAAGCATCAGTTTTCGATTCCAGACAGGCATTCTTAGGGTCCAAACCACATGTGGAGTGTCCAAGCCCTTATTTGGAGGGTCCAAAGTTCCAGGGTTCATGCTTTTAAGGTTCAAAGATGCATTTTCAGGGCCCAGAGCATCATTTTGAAGCCCCAAAGTCTGATTTGGAAGGTCCAAAGCCTCATTGGTCGACTCCAAAGCCACATTTCTAGGGTTCAAGCCTCATTTTTACTTTCTAAAGCCTCATTTTAGGCAACAAACCCCTCATTTTGAGAGTGTAAAGGCTCAGTTTATCTTCAACCGTCGCATTTTCAGGGTCCAATGCCATTTTTTAGCGTCCAGACAGGCATTTTTAGGGTGCAAGGCACATCTGGAGTGTCCAAGCCCTCATTTGGAGGGTCCAAAGTTCCAGGGTTCACGCTTTTAAGGTTCAAAGATGCATTTTCAGGGCCCAGAGCATCATTTTTGTGCCCCAAAGTCTGATTTGGAAGGTCCAACTCTCTTTACAGAGTCCAAATCTGAATTTCTAGGGTCCAAAGCCTCATTTTTACTATCCAAAGTGTTAGCCTTCCAAAGCCTCCCATTATGCTCCAAAAATGCCTTTTTTCAGGGTCCAAAGCTGCTTTTTGAGTATCCAGTCAGGCATTTTTAGGGTCCGAGCCACATCCGGACTGTCCAAAGCCTCATTTGGAGGGGTCCAAAGTTCCAGGGCTTGCGCTTTTAAGGTTCAAAGATGCATTTTCAGGGCCCAGAGCATCATTTTTGTGCTCCAAAGTCTGATTTGGAAGGTCCAAAGCCTCATTTGTAGAGTCCAAAGCTGCATTTCTAGGGTCCAAAATCTTCATTTGCCTTCCAAATGCTCATTTTAGGCTCCAAACCCCTCGTTTTCAGGGTGCAAAGGCTTAGTTTTAGTTTGCAGAGTCTAATGTTCAGGGTCCAAAGCATCAGTTTTCGATTCCAGACAGGCATTTTTAGGGTCCAAACCACATGTGGAGTGTCCAAGCCCTTATTTGGAGGGTCCAAAGTTCCAGGGTTCATGCTTTTAAGGTTCAAAGATGCATTTTCAGGGCCCAGAGCATCATTTTGAAGCCCCAAAGTCTGATTTGGAAGGTCCAAAGCCTCATTGGTCGACTCCAAAGCCACATTTCTAGGGTCCAAGCCTCATTTTTACTTTCTAAAGCCTCATTTTAGGCAACAAACCCCTCATTTTGAGAGTGTAAAGGCTCAGTTTATTTTCAACAGTCACATTTTCAGGGTCCAATGCCATTTATTAGCGTCCAGACAGGCATTTTTAGGGTGCAAGGCACATCTGGAGTGTCCAAGCCCTCATTTGGAGGGTCCAAAGTTCCAGGGTTCACGCTTTTAAGGTTCAAAGATGCATTTTCAGGGCCCAGAGCATCATTTTTGTGCCCCAAAGTCTGATTTGGAAGGTCCAACTCTCTTTACAGAGTCCAAATCTGAATTTCTAGGGTCCAAAGCCTCATTTTTACTATCCAAAGTGTTAGCCTTCCAAAGCCTCCCATTATGCTCCAAAAATGCCTTTTTTCAGGGTCCAAAGCTGCTTTTTGAGTATCCAGTCAGGCATTTTTAGGGTCCGAGCCACATCCGGACTGTCCAAAGCCTCATTTGGAGGGGTCCAAAGTTCCAGGGCTTGCGCTTTTAAGGTTCAAAGATGCATTTTCAGGGCCCAGAGCATCATTTTTGTGCTCCAAAGTCTGATTTGGAAGGTCCAAAGCCTCATTTGTAGAGTCCAAAGCTGCATTTCTAGGGTCCAAAATCTTCATTTGCCTTCCAAATGCTCATTTTAGGCTCCAAACCCCTCATTTTCAGGGTGCAAAGGCTTAGTTTTAGTTTGCAGAGTCTAATGTTCAGGGTCCAAAGCATCAGTTTTCGATTCCAGACAGGCATTTTTAGGGTCCAAACCACATGTGGAGTGTCCAAGCCCTTATTTGGAGGGTCCAAAGTTCCAGGGTTCATGCTTTTAAGGTTCAAAGATGCATTTTCAGGGCCCAGAGCATCATTTTGAAGCCCCAAAGTCTGATTTGGAAGGTCCAAAGCCTCATTGGTCGACTCCAAAGCCACATTTCTAGGGTCCAAGCCTCATTTTTACTTTCTAAAGCCTCATTTTAGGCAACAAACCCCTCATTTTGAGAGTGTAAAGGCTCATTTTATCTTCAACCGTCGCATTTTCAGGGTCCAATGCCATTTTTTAGCGTCCAGACAGGCATTTTTAGGGTGCAAGGCACATCTGGAGTGTCCAAGCCCTCATTTGGAGGGTCCAAAGTTCCAGGGTTCACGCTTTTAAGGTTCAAAGATGCATTTTCAGGGCCCAGAGCATCATTTTTGTGCCCCAAAGTCTGATTTGGAAGGTCCAACTCTCTTTACAGAGTCCAAATCTGAATTTCTAGGGTCCAAAGCCTCATTTTTACTATCCAAAGTGTTAGCCTTCCAAAGCCTCCCATTATGCTCCAAAAATGCCTTTTTTCAGGGTCCAAAGCTGCTTTTTGAGTATCCAGTCAGGCATTTTTAGGGTCCGAGCCACATCCGGACTGTCCAAAGCCTCATTTGGGGGGGTCCAAAGTTGCAGGGCTTGCGCTTTTAAGGTTCAAAGATGCATTTTCAGGGCCCAGAGCATCATTTTTGTGCTCCAAAGTCTGATTTGGAAGGTCCAAAGCCTCATTTGTAGAGTCCAAAGCTGCATTTCTAGGGTCCAAAATCTTCATTTGCCTTCCAAATGCTCATTTTAGGCTCCAAACCCCTCGTTTTCAGGGTGCAAAGGCTTAGTTTTAGTTTGCAGAGTCTAATGTTCAGGGTCCAAAGCATCAGTTTTCGATTCCAGACAGGCATTTTTAGGGTCCAAACCACATGTGGAGTGTCCAAGCCCTTATTTGGAGGGTCCAAAGTTCCAGGGTTCATGCTTTTAAGGTTCAAAGATGCATTTTCAGGGCCCAGAGCATCATTTTGAAGCCCCAAAGTCTGATTTGGAAGGTCCAAAGCCTCATTGGTCGACTCCAAAGCCACATTTCTAGGGTCCAAGCCTCATTTTTACTTTCTAAAGCCACATTTAGGCAACAATCCCCTCATTTTTAGAGTGTAAAGGCTCATTTTATTTTCAACAGTCGCATTTTCAGGGTCCAATGCCATTTTTTAGCGTCAAGACAGGCATTTTTAGGGTGCAAGGCACATCTGGAGTGTCCAAGCCCTCATTTGGAGGGTCCAAAGTTCCAGGGTTCACGCTTTTAAGGTTCAACGATGCATTTTCAGGGCCCAGAGCGTCATTTTTGTGCCCCAAAGTCTGATTTGGAAGGTCCAACTCTCTTTACAGAGTCCAAATCTGAATTTCTAGGGTCCAAAGCCTCATTTTTACTATCCAAAGTGTTAGCCTTCCAAAGCCTCCCATTATGCTCCAAAAATGCCTTTTTTCAGGGTCCAAAGCTGCTTTTTGAGTATCCAGTCAGGCATTTTTAGGGTCCGAGCCACATCCGGACTGTCCAAAGCCTCATTTGGAGGGGTCCAAAGTTCCAGGGCTTGCGCTTTTAAGGTTCAAAGATGCATTTTCAGGGCCCAGAGCATCATTTTTGTGCTCCAAAGTCTGATTTGGAAGGTCCAAAGCCTCGTTTGTAGAGTCCAAAGCTGCATTTCTAGGGTCCAAAGTCTTCATTTGCCTTCCAAATGCTCATTTTAGGCTCCAAACCCCTCGTTTTCAGGGTGCAAAGGCTTAGTTTTAGTTTGCAGAGTCTAATGTTCAGGGTCCAAAGCATCAGTTTTCGATTCCAGACAGGCATTTTTAGGGTCCAAACCACATGTGGAGTGTCCAAGCCCTTATTTGGAGGGTCCAAAGTTCCAGGGTTCATGCTTTTAAGGTTCAAAGATGCATTTTCAGGGCCCAGAGCATCATTTTGAAGCCCCAAAGTCTGATTTGGAAGGTCCAAAGCCTCATTGGTCGACTCCAAAGCCACATTTCTAGGGTCCAAGCCTCATTTTTACTTTCTAAAGCCACATTTAGGCAACAATCCCCTCATTTTTAGAGTGTAAAGGCTCATTTTATTTTCAACAGTCGCATTTTCAGGGTCCAATGCCATTTATTAGCGTCAAGACAGGCATTTTTAGGGTGCAAGGCACATCTGGAGTGTCCAAGCCCTCATTTGGAGGGTCCAAAGTTCCAGGGTTCACGCTTTTAAGGTTCAACGATGCATTTTCAGGGCCCAGAGCGTCATTTTTGTGCCCCAAAGTCTGATTTGGAAGGTCCAACTCTCTTTACAGAGTCCAAATCTGAATTTCTAGGGTCCAAAGCCTCATTTTTACTATCCAAAGTGTTAGCCTTCCAAAGCCTCCCATTATGCTCCAAAAATGCCTTTTTTCAGGGTCCAAAGCTGCTTTTTGAGTATCCAGTCAGGCATTTTTAGGGTCCAAGCCACATCCGGACTGTCCAAAGCCTCATTTGGAGGGGTCCAAAGTTCCAGGGTTTGCGCTTTTAAGGTTCAAAGATGCATTTTCAGGGCCCAGAGCATCATTTTTGTGCTCCAAAGTCTGATTTGGAAGGTCCAAAGCCTCATTTGTAGAGTCCAAAGCTGCATTTCTAGGGTCCAAAATCTTCATTTGCCTTCCAAATGCTCATTTTAGGCTCCAAACCCCTCGTTTTCAGGGTGCAAAGGCTTAGTTTTAGTTTGCAGAGTCTAATGTTCAGGGTCCAAAGCATCAGTTTTCGATTCCAGACAGGCATTTTTAGGGTCCAAACCACATGTGGAGTGTCCAAGCCCTTATTTGGAGGGTCCAAAGTTCCAGGGTTCATGCTTTTAAGGTTCAAAGATGCATTTTCAGGGCCCAGAGCATCATTTTGAAGCCCCAAAGTCTGATTTGGAAGGTCCAAAGCCTCATTGGTCGACTCCAAAGCCACATTTCTAGGGTCCAAGCCTCATTTTTACTTTCTAAAGCCTCATTTTAGGCAACAAACCCCTCATTTTGAGAGTGTAAAGGCTCAGTTTATCTTCAAGAGTCGCATTTTCAGGGTCCAATGCCATTTTTTAGCGTCCAGACAGGCATTTTTAGGGTGCAAGGCACATCTGGAGTGTCCAAGCCCTCATTTGGAGGGTCCAAAGTTCCAGGGTTTGCGCTTTTAAAGTTCAAAGATGCATTTTCAGGGCCCAGAGCATCATTTTTGTGCCCCAAAGTCTGATTTGGAAGGTCCAACTCTCTTTACAGAGTCCAAATCTGAATTTCTAGGGTCCAAAGCCTCATTTTTACTATCCAAAGTGTTAGCCTTCCAAAGCCTCCCATTATGCTCCAAAAATGCCTTTTTTCAGGGTCCAAAGCTGCTTTTTGAGTATCCAGTCAGGCATTTTTAGGGTCCGAGCCACATCCGGACTGTCCAAAGCCTCATTTGGGGGGGTCCAAAGTTCCAGGGTTTGCGCTTTTAAGGTTCAAAGATGCATTTTCAGGGCCCAGAGCATCATTTTTGTGCTCCAAAGTCTGATTTGGAAGGTCCAAAGCCTCATTGGTCGAGTCGAAAGCCACATTTCTAGGGTCCAAAGCCTCATTTTTACTTTCTAAAGCCTCATTTAGGCAACAATCCCCTCATTTTGAGAGCGTAAAGGCTCAGTTTATTTTTAACAGTCGCATTTTCAGGGTCCAATGCCATTTATTAGCGTCCAGACAGGCATTTTTAGGGTCCAAGCCACATCTGGAGTGTCCAAGCCCTCATTTGGAGGGTCCAAAGTTCCAGGGTTCACGCTTTTAAGGTTCAAAGATGCATTTTCAGGGCCCAGAGCATCATTTTTGTGCCCCAAAGTCTGATTTGGAAGGTCCAAAGCCTCATTGGTCGACTCCAAAGCCACATTTCTAGGGTCCAAGCCTCATTTTTACTTTCTAAAGCCTCATTTTAGGCAACAAACCCCTCATTTTTAGAGTGTAAAGGCTCATTTTATCTTCAACCGTCGCATTTTCAGGGTCCAATGCCATTTTTTAGCGTCCAGACAGGCATTTTTAGGGTGCAAGGCACATCTGGAGTGTCCAAGCCCTCATTTGGAGGGTCCAAAGTTCCAGGGTTCACGCTTTTAAGGTTCAAAGATGCATTTTCAGGGCCCAGAGCATCATTTTTGTGCCCCAAAGTCTGATTTGGAAGGTCCAACTCTCTTTACAGAGTCCAAATCTGA
This sequence comes from Harpia harpyja, assembly GCF_026419915.1. NCBI lineage: Eukaryota > Metazoa > Chordata > Aves > Accipitriformes > Accipitridae > Harpia > Harpia harpyja. Next base: position 1,670,999 of record NW_026293404.1, read on the forward strand.
ATTTCTAGGGTCCAAAGCCTCATTTTTACTATCCAAAGTGTTAGCCTTCCAAAGCCTCCCATTATGCTCCAAAAATGCCTTTTTTCAGGGTCCAAAGCTGCTTTTTGAGTATCCAGTCAGGCATTTTTAGGGTCCGAGCCACATCCGGACTATCCAAAGCCTCATTTGGGGGGGTCCAAAGTTCCAGGGCTTGCGCTTTTAAGGTTCAAAGATGCATTTTCAGGGCCCAGAGCATCATTTTTGTGCTCCAAAGTCTGATTTGGAAGGTCCAAAGCCTCATTTGTAGAGTCCAAAGCTGCATTTCTAGGGTCCAAAATCTTCATTTGCCTTCCAAATGCTCATTTTAGGCTCCAAACCCCTCGTTTTCAGGGTGCAAAGGCTTAGTTTTAGTTTGCAGAGTCTAATGTTCAGGGTCCAAAGCATCAGTTTTCGATTCCAGACAGGCATTTTTAGGGTCCAAACCACATGTGGAGTGTCCAAGCCCTTATTTGGAGGGTCCAAAGTTCCAGGGTTCATGCTTTTAAGGTTCAAAGATGCATTTTCAGGGCCCAGAGCATCATTTTGAAGCCCCAAAGTCTGATTTGGAAGGTCCAAAGCCTCATTGGTCGACTCCAAAGCCACATTTCTAGGGTCCAAGCCTCATTTTTACTTTCTAAAGCCTCATTTTAGGCAACAAACCCCTCATTTTGAGAGTGTAAAGGCTCATTTTATTTTCAACAGTCACATTTTCAGGGTCCAATGCCATTTATTAGCGTCCAGACAGGCATTTTTAGGGTGCAAGGCACATCTGGAGTGTCCAAGCCCTCATTTGGAGGGTCCAAAGTTCCAGGGTTCACGCTTTTAAGGTTCAAAGATGCATTTTCAGGGCCCAGAGCATCATTTTGAAGCCCCAAAATCTGATTTGGAAGGTCCAACTCTCTTTACAGAGTCCAAATCTGAATTTCTAGGGTCCAAAGCCTCATTTTTACTATCCAAAGTGTTAGCCTTCCAAAGCCTCCCATTATGCTCCAAAAATGCCTTTTTTCAGGGTCCAAAGCTGCTTTTTGAGTATCCAGTCAGGCATTTTTAGGGTCCGAGCCACATCCGGACTATCCAAAGCCTCATTTGGGGGGGTCCAAAGTTCCAGGGCTTGCGCTTTTAAGGTTCAAAGATGCATTTTCAGGGCCCAGAGCATCATTTTTGTGCTCCAAAGTCTGATTTGGAAGGTCCAAAGCCTCATTTGTAGAGTCCAAAGCTGCATTTCTAGGGTCCAAAATCTTCATTTGCCTTCCAAATGCTCATTTTAGGCTCCAAACCCCTCGTTTTCAGGGTGCAAAGGCTTAGTTTTAGTTTGCAGAGTCTAATGTTCAGGGTCCAAAGCATCAGTTTTCGATTCCAGACAGGCATTTTTAGGGTCCAAACCACATGTGGAGTGTCCAAGCCCTTATTTGGAGGGTCCACAGTTCCAGGGTTCACGCTTTTAAGGTTCAAAGATGCATTTTCAGGGCCCAGAGCATCATTTTGAAGCCCCAAAGTCTGATTTGGAAGGTCCAAAGCCTCATTGGTCGACTCCAAAGCCACATTTCTAGGGTCCAAGCCTCATTTTTACTTTCTAAAGCCTCATTTTAGGCAACAAACCCCTCATTTTGAGAGTGTAAAGGCTCATTTTATCTTCAACCGTCGCATTTTCAGGGTCCCATGCCATTTTTTAGCGTCCAGACAGGCATTTTTAGGGTGCAAGGCACATCTGGAGTGTCCAAGCCCTCATTTGGAGGGTCCAAAGTTCCAGGGTTCACGCTTTTAAGGTTCAAAGATGCATTTTCAGGGCCCAGAGCATCATTTTTGTGCCCCAAAGTCTGATTTGGAAGGTCCAACTCTCTTTACAGAGTCCAAATCTGAATTTCTAGGGTCCAAAGCCTCATTTTTACTATCCAAAGTGTTAGCCTTCCAAAGCCTCCCATTATGCTCCAAAAATGCCTTTTTTCAGGGTCCAAAGCTGCTTTTTGAGTATCCAGTCAGGCATTTTTAGGGTCCGAGCCACATCCGGACTGTCCAAAGCCTCATTTGGAGGGGTCCAAAGTTCCAGGGCTTGCGCTTTTAAGGTTCAAAGATGCATTTTCAGGGCCCAGAGCATCATTTTTGTGCTCCAAAGTCTGATTTGGAAGGTCCAAAGCCTCATTTGTAGAGTCCAAAGCTGCATTTCTAGGGTCCAAAATCTTCATTTGCCTTCCAAATGCTCATTTTAGGCTCCAAACCCCTCGTTTTCAGGGTGCAAAGGCTTAGTTTTAGTTTGCAGAGTCTAATGTTCAGGGTCCAAAGCATCAGTTTTCGATTCCAGACAGGCATTTTTAGGGTCCAAACCACATGTGGAGTGTCCAAGCCCTTATTTGGAGGGTCCAAAGTTCCAGGGTTCATGCTTTTAAGGTTCAAAGATGCATTTTCAGGGCCCAGAGCATCATTTTGAAGCCCCAAAGTCTGATTTGGAAGGTCCAAAGCCTCATTGGTCGACTCCAAAGCCACATTTCTAGGGTCCAAGCCTCATTTTTACTTTCTAAAGCCTCATTTTAGGCAACAAACCCCTCATTTTGAGAGTGTAAAGGCTCAGTTTATTTTCAACAGTCACATTTTCAGGGTCCAATGCCATTTTTTAGCGTCCAGACAGGCATTTTTAGGGTGCAAGGCACATCTGGAGTGTCCAAGCCCTCATTTGGAGGGTCCAAAGTTCCAGGGTTCACGCTTTTAAGGTTCAAAGATGCATTTTCAGGGCCCAGAGCATCATTTTTGTGCCCCATAGTCTGATTTGGAAGGTCCAACTCTCTTTACAGAGTCCAAATCTGAATTTCTAGGGTCCAAAGCCTCATTTTTACTATCCAAAGTGTTAGCCTTCCAAAGCCTCCCATTATGCTCCAAAAATGCCTTTTTTCAGGGTCCAAAGCTGCTTTTTGAGTATCCAGTCAGGCATTTTTAGGGTCCGAGCCACATCCGGACTGTCCAAAGCCTCATTTGGAGGGGTCCAAAGTTCCAGGGCTTGCGCTTTTAAGGTTCAAAGATGCATTTTCAGGGCCCAGAGCATCATTTTTGTGCTCCAAAGTCTGATTTGGAAGGTCCAAAGCCTCATTTGTAGAGTCCAAAGCTGCATTTCTAGGGTCCAAAATCTTCATTTGCCTTCCAAATGCTCATTTTAGGCTCCAAACCCCTCATTTTCAGGGTGCAAAGGCTTAGTTTTAGTTTGCAGAGTCTAATGTTCAGGGTCCAAAGCATCAGTTTTCGATTCCAGACAGGCATTTTTAGGGTCCAAACCACATGTGGAGTGTCCAAGCCCTTATTTGGAGGGTCCAAAGTTCCAGGGTTCATGCTTTTAAGGTTCAAAGATGCATTTTCAGGGCCCAGAGCATCATTTTGAAGCCCCAAAGTCTGATTTGGAAGGTCCAAAGCCTCATTGGTCGACTCCAAAGCCACATTTCTAGGGTCCAAGCCTCATTTTTACTTTCTAAAGCCACATTTAGGCAACAATCCCCTCATTTTTAGAGTGTAAAGGCTCATTTTATTTTCAACAGTCGCATTTTCAGGGTCCAATGCCATTTTTTAGCGTCAAGACAGGCATTTTTAGGGTGCAAGGCACATCTGGAGTGTCCAAGCCCTCATTTGGAGGGTCCAAAGTTCCAGGGTTCACGCTTTTAAGGTTCAACGATGCATTTTCAGGGCCCAGAGCATCATTTTTGTGCCCCAAAGTCTGATTTGGAAGGTCCAACTCTCTTTACAGAGTCCAAATCTGAATTTCTAGGGTCCAAAGCCTCATTTTTACTATCCAAAGTGTTAGCCTTCCAAAGCCTCCCATTATGCTCCAAAAATGCCTTTTTTCAGGGTCCAAAGCTGCTTTTTGAGTATCCAGTCAGGCATTTTTAGGGTCCGAGCCACATCCGGACTGTCCAAAGCCTCATTTGGGGGGGTCCAAAGTTCCAGGGTTTGCGCTTTTAAGGTTCAAAGATGCATTTTCAGGGCCCAGAGCATCATTTTGAAGCCCCAAAGTCTGATTTGGAAGGTCCAAAGCCTCATTGGTCGACTCCAAAGCCACATTTCTAGGGTCCAAAGCCTCATTTTTACTTTCTAAAGCCTCATTTAGGCAACAATCCCCTCATTTTGAGAGTGTAAAGGCTCATTTTATCTTCAAGAGTCGCATTTTCAGGGTCCAATGCCATTTTTTAGCGTCCAGACAGGCATTTTTAGGGTGCAAGGCACATCTGGACTGTCCAAGCCCTCATTTGGAGGGTCCAAAGTTCCAGGGTTCACGCTTTTAAGGTTCAAAGATGCATTTTCAGGGCCCAGAGCATCATTTTTGTGCTCCAAAGTCTGATTTGGAAGGTCCAAAGCCTCATTTGTAGAGTCCAAAGCTGCATTTCTAGGGTCCAAAATCTTCATTTGCCTTCCAAATGCTCATTTTAGGCTCCAAACCCCTCGTTTTCAGGGTGCAAAGGCTTAGTTTTAGTTTGCAGAGTCTAATGTTCAGGGTCCAAAGCATCAGTTTTCGATTCCAGACAGGCATTTTTAGGGTCCAAACCACATGTGGAGTGTCCAAGCCCTTATTTGGAGGGTCCACAGTTCCAGGGTTCACGCTTTTAAGGTTCAAAGATGCATTTTCAGGGCCCAGAGCATCATTTTGAAGCCCCAAAGTCTGATTTGGAAGGTCCAAAGCCTCATTGGTCGACTCCAAAGCCACATTTCTAGGGTCCAAGCCTCATTTTTACTTTCTAAAGCCTCATTTTAGGCAACAAACCCCTCATTTTGAGAGTGTAAAGGCTCATTTTATCTTCAACCGTCGCATTTTCAGGGTCCCATGCCATTTTTTAGCGTCCAGACAGGCATTTTTAGGGTGCAAGGCACATCTGGAGTGTCCAAGCCCTCATTTGGAGGGTCCAAAGTTCCAGGGTTCACGCTTTTAAAGTTCAAAGATGCATTTTCAGGGCCCAGAGCATCATTTTTGTGCCCCAAAGTCTGATTTGGAAGGTCCAACTCTCTTTACAGAGTCCAAATCTGAATTTCTAGGGTCCAAAGCCTCATTTTTACTATCCAAAGTGTTAGCCCTCCAAAGCCTCACATTATGCTCCAAAAATGCCTTTTTTCAGGGTCCAAAGCTGCTTTTTGAGTATCCAGTCAGGCATTTTTAGGGTCCGAGCCACATCCAGACTGTCCAAAGCCTCATTTGGAGGGGTCCAAAGTTCCAGGGTTTGCGCTTTTAAGGTTCAACGATGCATTTTCAGGGCCCAGAGCATCATTTTTGTGCCCCAAAGTCTGATTTGGAAGGTCCAAACTCTCTTTACAGAGTCCAAATCTGAATTTCTAGGGTCCAAAGCCTCATTTTTACTATCCAAAGTGTTAGCCTTCCAAAGCCTCCCATTATGCTCCAAAAATGCCTTTTTTCAGGGTCCAAAGCTGCTTTTTGAGTATCCAGTCAGGCATTTTTAGGGTCCGAGCCACATCCGGACTATCCAAAGCCTCATTTGGGGGGGTCCAAAGTTCCAGGTTTTGCGCTTTTAAGGTTCAAAGATGCATTTTCAGGGCCCAGAGCATCATTTTTGTGCTCCAAAGTCTGATTTGGAAGGTCCAAAGCCTCATTTGTAGAGTCCAAAGCTGCATTTCTAGGGTCCAAAGTCTTCATTTGCCTTCCAAATGCTCATTTTAGGCTCCAAACCCCTCGTTTTCAGGGTGCAAAGGCTTAGTTTTAGTTTGCAGAGTCTAATGTTCAGGGTCCAAAGCATCAGTTTTCGATTCCAGACAGGCATTTTTAGGGTCCAAACCACATGTGGAGTGTCCAAGCCCTTATTTGGAGGGTCCAAAGTTCCAGGGTTCATGCTTTTAAGGTTCAAAGATGCATTTTCAGGGCCCAGAGCATCATTTTGAAGCCCCAAAGTCTGATTTGGAAGGTCCAACTCTCTTTACAGAGTCCAAATCTGAATTTCTAGGGTCCAAAGCCTCATTTTTACTATCCAAAGTGTTAGCCTTCCAAAGCCTCACATTATGCTCTAAAAATGCCTTTTTTCAGGGTCCAAAGCTGCTTTTTGAGTATCCAGTCAGGCATTTTTAGGGTCCGAGCCACATCCGGACTGTCCAAAGCCTCATTTGGAGGGGTCCAAAGTTCCAGGGTTTGCGCTTTTAAGGTTCAAAGATGCATTTTCAGGGCCCAGAGCATCATTTTGAAGCCCCAAAGTCTGATTTGGAAGGTCCAAATCCTCATTGGTCAACTCCAAAGCCACATTTCTAGGGTCCAAGCCTCATTTTTACTTTCTAAAGCCTCATTTTAGGCAACAAACCCCTCATTTTTAGAGTGTAAAGGCTCATTTTATTTTCAACAGTCGCATTTTCAGGGTCCAATGCCATTTATTAGCGTCCAGACAGGCATTTTTAGGGTCCAAGCCACATCTGGAGTGTCCAAGCCCTCATTTGGAGGGTCCAGAGTTCCAGGGTTCACGCTTTTAAGGTTCAAAGATGCATTTTCAGGGCCCAGAGCATCATTTTTATGCCCCAAAGTCTGATTTGGAAGGTCCAAAGCCTCATTGGTCGAGTCCAAAGCCACATTACTAGGGTCCAGAGCCTCCTTTTTACTTTCCAAAGTCTTACTCTTGTCTTACAAAGCCGCATTTTAGGCTCCAAAGCCCTCTTTTTCAAGGCCCAAAGGCTCACTCTTAGTCTGCACAGTCTCATTTCAGGGTCCAAAGCCTCTTTTTTTAGCATCCAGACAGGCATCCTTCGCGCCCGAGCCGCCTCTGGAGGGTCCGAGCCCTCATTTGGGGGGCCCAAAGCCCCCTTGGAATGAAAGGGTACGTAAGGGGGGAGGGAGAGAGGGGGCAGGGGTGGCAGGGGCGATAGGGGCCCTGGGCCTGGGCTGGGGGCTGCTGGGCTCGGGGCAGGCCCCGCGGGTGCCATGTCGAAGCTGGGTCTGGTCCCCAGCGTAGCTCGCATTCTTCTCCCATCGGCCAGCACAGGTGGGGAGGGCTGTCAGTCTCCTCTCTTGAGGTGATGCTGCCTCGGATTGGTCCCCTCGGCTGTCACTGTGCCCCGGTTTGGGGCCTGCCCTTCCCTGAGGGCTGCCTCGGATTGGGCCACAGGGCTGCCCAGGCGCAGTTCACCTGAGGTGATGCTCTCTGTGATTGGCTGCCTGGGCTGTCAGTGTGCCGAGGTGTGCTGCCCGCCCTCCCCTGAGGTGACGTTTCCTCCGATTGGCTGCTTGGGATTTCTCCCTCGCTCCTCCCATCCAATGATGGGTCAGACCGCTTATCCATCATCTTTGTGCTGCTCTACTGCCAGCTAGGATTGGTGGAGCCGGCGTGCCCTGCCCCCCAGTACCCAGCTTTTTCCACTCCTGCCACCTTTCCTGCAGGCCCTGAACCTTGACTGGTTGGTTACAGATCAATCACGTGCCTTGCCTACCTGCCCCCCCACCCTCCTCAAACGTGATTGGCTGTCCCGGGTCCACTGACTCCCCCCAGACTGCTGGGTGGACGTTGCCAGGCGACGAGCTCCACCTTGAGGGCTTGGAGCCTCAAATGGAACTGCGGGCCCTGAGGAAAGGCTGTGGGCCATCCAAGGCGGGTTTAGACCCTAAAACTGAGGATTTTGGCCCGAAACATGAGGCTCTGGGCACTACAAAGGATGGGCAAGATGCTACAGTTGACGCTTGGGACCCTGCGAAGGAGGGGAGCCTCTTGGTTCCTCTGCCCTTTGCACCAGGGTGCCGTCTGTGGGGCAGGACTCTGGGCTCAGGGAGAGGGAAGCTTCCCGTGGCCCACGGGCAAGGCTGTGCCAGCCCAGAGCGCGCAGGAGGTGCCCAGAGCCACCTCTGAAGACCGGGACCGAGAGAAGACTGGCCAGCTTGGCAGAGCGTGGGTGCCTTTTCCTGCCCTGGGCTGTCTCTGGAGGGGCCAGGTTGCCTAAAGCTTCTCTCCTCCTCCCCTCTGGGTTTTTGTGGTCCAGCGGGGCAGCTGGGGCTCTGTTGCAAGGGCACCCTGAGTCAGCGTGTGCTGGGCTGCCACGGGCTGCTGGAAAGGGAGGGCGTTGGGCAGCTCTCCGGGCAGCCCTGCTTCTTCTGGGGGCTGCCATTTCCCCTTCGCCCTCCACCCCCCTAAAGAAAAGATTTCTGCAGCAGGAGGACAAACACAGCGACTTCTCGGGGAGAGCCTGGCCGAGGGGTGAACTTGTCAAACAAGACTGTGGCCAAGGTGTGCTGAGGGATGAGCTGTCCGGCAGGCAGCGGCAGAGGGCAGGAACGGCGCTGCCTGCTCCGCCCGCTCGGGGCGCTCCCCTCCCCGCAGGAAGGAGACCACAGCACTGGGTTGGCTGATGCAGCTTTAATTTTCCATTTTCCCAAGGAGACCTTCACTTTTCCCTGGCTTTGCAGGGCCAGCAGCACAGCGCCCTGGTCCATCCTGATGCTGGCCGCTTCCCTGGAGAACCCACGATCAGCATGGTCTGAGCTGCCAGCGAACAGATGGAGGGCTCGATGTCTTCCTGCAAGGGCTTGAGGGCTGCGACAGAAAGAAACGGAGCAGAGATGAAACCCCCGTGTCTCCAGAGACCCCCGGGCATCCCCTCCGGAGCACGCCAGCCCCACCCGGCTCTGTCCCTGGCCCCCGAGATGTTCCCCTGGCCCCGAAGCGTTTCCCTGGAGCAGGGCAAGGCATGGCCGCATCCGTCCCAGGTCTGTTCCTAGCCCCACAAGCACTGCCCCCGCTCACCATCACAGACTTCACGCAGCCGCTCCGCACTTTGGTCCCTCAGGTGCCGCGCGGCAAGCCCTAGGCACAGAGCGTCGTCAGACCTCTTGCTCCCCAGCACTCTCCCAGCAGCACAGAGCCCGGCCCTGCCGGCTCGGCTGCACGGCCTCCTCCCCCTCAGCAGGGTGACCCCAGGGAAGGACAGCACCCGAGGCAGGGGGGGACTGAGCAAGGCGGCCAGCAGGCTCACTTGCACGGGCAGGGGTGGGAGGGAAGCGCAGAGCCCCTGTCTGCCCAGGCCCTGCACGGGGCAGCCGGGGCTCTGGCAGCCCCAGGCTGCTCCTTGCTGCCAGTGCAGTGGCTGGGAGCGGGGCCAGGCTGCCAGAAGACGGATTGCAGGGGCTGTGGCTTACCGGTGAACCTGACGGCCTCCTCTCGCACGGTGGCCTGAGCATCCTTCAGGTACAGCAGGCTCTGCCACAGGTAATCTTCCACCCTGTTCCTGTCCTGCACCAGCTGGAGAGAGCACAAGGGCACGGGGCTGGCACAGACCCTCCCCAGCCAGCCAGAGCAGTCCCTCCTCCCAGCACCCCCTTCCCCTGCCAGGCCTTTCCTGTCACCCAGCCGGGAGCCCTGTGGGGCCGAGGTCCAGAAAGAGCCGCACGCAGAGGGGGCCCAGCGGTACTGAGACCCCTCCATCCTGCTGCCCGGGCCCAGATGGGCCGGGGTCACCTTCAGCACCCTGGGGTGTGTGCGGGGAGGGCAGAGAGTCCTGGAGAAGAGCCCTTGAGGGCAGGGAAGGAGGATGCAGCTCCAGGCTCTGGGCTCTCGGCTCCGGGCTGGAGCAGGGCAGGGGAGGCACAGCTGCACAGCCCACCCCGCGGGCACGTGGGGCAGCCCTCATCCAGCCTGGCCCTGCCTGGGGCTTGGGGGTTGTCCTCACCAAGCACTCTCCAATCCTCCATGCCTGCTCCGTCTGGGTCAGGTACTTGAGCTGCTTCTGCTCCAGGAATTCCGCAGCAGATAGGAGGGCTTCCCTGGAGGCCTGCAGTGCAGCAGAGGCTGGGAGATGTCACCACAGCCCTAGGAAGGAGACCTGGCGTCCCCTGCTTCTTGGCAAGGCTCCGGACTGTTCCCAGCCCGTTATGGGAAGAGGCGGCGGGGGCCCGAGTCTGAACTGGATTCAATTCCCGGGGCAGGGACACGGGGCAGCCACCACCTCAGGTATCTCATGCTGCCAGCTAGCAGAACAGAGATCCTCAAGAGCTGCTGAGCGGCTGCCAGGGCTGGGGGCAGACTGGAGGGCAAGGGGACCTCGGTGAGCGGGGTTTTGTTCCTGCAGCGATCCTGCCCTCAGGAAGCTGGGACATGGCCCGGCGCAAACATCTGGGGGGCTCTTGGGCACAGCCCTGGGGGCTCAAAGCCCTGGCCTCTGACGCCTGCAGGGACGCCTGTAGGGACTTGCGTGCTCGGTGGCCACAGGCTGCTGCTGAGCCCTGCTGGAGCAGGTGGGGCAGGTGTTGGAAACGTCCGTGCCGGCTTCTCTGCCCCTGCTCACGCTGCGGGGACCTTCCTCAGAGCTGTGCCGGAGGAGGGCTGCATGGGGGGAGGAGGAAGGCAGCGGTGGGCCTGGTGCAGGGAAGGAGGGGAGCTCTGCCCTGTGCTCAGTGACTCAAGCGGTGGGACCCTGAGGTGGCACATATTCCTAGGCTCCGACTGTCAGCAGCCCTTGCCCCTCGTGCCCAGATCGCCCCCGTGGTGTCAGCACACCCTTCCTCGCGTCCCTGGTCGGGTTTGAATCTGTACCTTGGCCACACTCTGGGTCTGGTCACTCATGTGAAAGAGCAGTGGGAGCAGGCCCCGCTGCACGTTCTTCCTCATTTGTCTCCTGTGTCTCCACACCACCATCTGCATGATGTCTCCGAAGAGGCGGAGGGAGGACTCTCGCAGCTGGCTGGACGCCTGCTCGGGAGGAAGACGGGAGAACTTCAGCAACAGCCGCTCCCTGCCCACGGTGAGCAAGGGCTTTAGCGTGGCTGATGTGAGGGGAGATGCTCCGGCGTCGGGTTCTGAACACGGGATCTGTGGACCAGATCTGCAGCAGTGGCTGAACGGCCCCGGGCCCGTGAAAGGCCACGCAAGAGGTTTCCATCAGGCGGTGCCTGTGCCTCCGAGTGCTCCCCTAGCCACCCAGCATTCACCGCCAGCCGCACCAGCCACGCCAGCACAGAGCTCCCCGGGGACGGGCTGAGGAGGAGACCAGGCTGGCCCTCGTCAATGCCTCTGGGGCACCCGCTGCCGGCTCAGCCTCGGCCCCCCTGCTACAATGCCTGGGCAGAACGTCTGGTCCTGCCTGGCAGCGCAGCCAGGGGAGCCCTCGGGGCTCTGAGAGCAGCTCTTGGCCTGCTGGTGCTTTGTCCAGGGGCCGGGCTGGGACCCAGCCCAGGGTCTCAAGGTCGCCCGGAGGCATCAACTTGTCCGGGAGAAGCCATGCTGGGCTGCAGAGCCCAGGGGAGAGTGCAGAGAGGAGCAGCCCTGCCTGAGTGCCGACCGCAGGGCTCGGCTGACAGGCAGCTTTCCTTGCAGCGTGCCCATCGCCGTGGCTCAGGCTCCTGCAGCAGCCTTACGTTGCTGAAGAGCGGCAGGAGCTTCACTGCCAGCTTCAGAGCGATGGGACTGGCCTCCTCCCTCGTCATATGACCCAGTACGTTTCTGAAGACAAGCAGGGCCTTCATCTGGATATCTTCACTGACATACTGCAGGGTCTTCAGAATGTCTTCCAGCAGGACCTTCATTTTTCTTGCCTGTATGAAACACACCATTTCCTTTCTGCGAAGCGGTGAAAGACCACCCTGGCAAAAATGCTCCAGTCTCTGAGCACCAGCCTCCCGTCCAGCTTGCTGGCAGCAGGCACGGGAATTGCTGCAGCAGCCTCCTGGCCGGCGGTGGCCATGGGCACACTAATGGGGATGCGGGGAGAGCGAGGGGAGGAAAGGGAGGCTAGGAGAGCAAAGACTCCGTGTCCCCTGCTCAGCCGCGCCCTTTTCCGACCAGCCCAAAGCGCAGATGAGTTGGTAGCCAACCCTCTGTGCCCAGAGAGCTCCCCAGGAAGCCAGCAGGCCACGTCATGGCAGGGAAGGCGTTTGGAGCCGGCACCCCACCTCCTGACTCCCAGCCAAGGCCAAGCCACCGCGTTACCCACTGCCCCAGCCTCCAGGCTGCCAATGTGGCTCCACTCGACTATGCCCCACTCACCATCTCGGGGCTCTGCGACAGCGTGATGAGGCCTTGGAGCACCAGCGAGATCACCTCCAGGCTCTCATCCCTCAAAGACTCCCAGAAACGGGCCGCGGCAGCAAAGGTCTCTGATGGAAGGTTGCTGGCGGCGATTATCTGAAACAGAGACGGCAGTGAGAGACTGGCAGAGCCTGCGGGCTCCCCGCACCGTGTGGCTCCTGGTTCCCACTGGCAGCTCAGGGCAAGGGCACTGGGGCCAGAAAGCCCGTCCTGGGGGCAGCTCTGCTTGCGGAGGGCCACTTGGCCGCCCCCATGCCCTGTGCCTCGCTGCACACCGCACAGCGTCTTTGTTGGCTCCTCCTGTCCTCTGACCATCATCAGCCTCTTGTTCGAACGCCTCTGAGGAGCAACTGAGCAGCGTTTGGGGGCAGATGGGAGGGGAGAGGGCTGTGCCTGTTTCCCTCGAGAGGCACGCACAGCCCTGCAGGTGAGCAAGGTTTGCTCTGGTCACTCACGGCCAGGCAGAGGATGCTGCTGTCCTCTGTCATGGTGCCAAACAGCATGTGGATCCGCTGCTTCCAGTATTCTCTGTGCAGCTCCCTCAAGACCTTCTCCAAAGGCTGGAGCAGGGAGAACAACACCTTCCACACGGCCAGGGCAGCACTGCAGACCCAGAGCGCTCTGTCAGCAGGGCTGCCTCGGCCACCGTGCCGGGTCCTGCAACCCTGGGTCTGCCTGCCCCCGTGGATTGGAGTGCCTGGGGGCCCTGCCTGTGCCGGCAGGAGAGGGCTGCGGTGGTGTTCCCTGTGGGGCAGGGGGGAGCCCGGTGGCGGGGCTGTGGGCTGGCTTGGCCAGCTTTGGCTGCTGCGGGCCTGGCCGACCCAGCGGAGCCGGAGGGCGTGGTGGGATGGAGGGCCCTGCTCCTTGGGGATGTCCTGCAGTTTTCTGTGGGTCTGGCAGCCAGAGTCTCCGGGCCCCTCTCCCCATGTGGAACAAGCCCTCAGGGCTGTTGGGGCCGGTACCTGTCATCTAGTTTAGAGTACTTCAACAGGCTTATGACCACTTCGCTGGGGTACTGGCTGGTCAGCAGGAGAACCAGTGAGTCTATGCTGTGCCTGGCTGGCTCCGTGCAGATGTGCTCCAGGTTTTTGTGGATGCTGCCCATGATCTTTGGCACCTGGAGGGGACACAGGTGAGGATGGTGCTGCCACTGGAGTGCAACCATTTCCCCAGCTGCTGCCACTGAAACTGCTGCCCTTCCCATCCCTCTCTGCTGGCTTAAGGGAGCTGCAGCTTGGGAAGGGAGCTGCAGCTTGGGAAGGGAGGGAGGGAGGAAAAGAACGAGCAACCCTGAAAGGGCTTGTGGGCAGGGAAATCCAGCCACAGGCTGCTTACGTCCATCAGCCAGGAGTCAGGGTCTTTCATGGCTTCATCCAGCATGCTGCTGGCCCCCTCCTTGTCAGAAGTGCTGGTGTCTGTCATGGCCTCGATGGCCGTGAGGATGACATCTGTCTTCTCCCCAGGTTTGAGGTATTTTCCAAACGCCTATGGGAGGGAGGGAGGGAGGAAGGGAGGGAGGGAAGACGTATCACACCAAACGCCCTGGTGGTGATGCTTAGCTGAGCCATGAGAGCAGCTCTGGCAAGAGAGGCCCGGCAGCGCTGTCAGCAGTGCCTGCAGGAAAGCTGGCAGCAGGGGCTGCAGTCACTGCACAGGGGAGGATGAGAACAGAGGGCCCTCAGGGTGAGGGAGGAGGGTTCGGTCGTGGGCACAGTGTGCTGGCCCTAGAGAGAACCAGGGCTTGCTGGAGGCCAGGAGGGCCGGAGCTGCTGCTGGGACACTGGAGTGCTGCCCTCACATCGTCCCTGCTTGGGGACAGCAGGAACCCTCTCACCAGGGACACTGAGGCCATGCCAGCCCCGCTGACTCTGGGTCCCTTTGCTCGCACAGTTCCCCTGCCGATGCCACGGACAGGAGCCCCAGCAAGGGGAGAGCTCATTACCTTGGTCAAGTCCCCGGTGCTGTGCAAAGAAAGACAGGAGGTGCCGGCAGCTCCCCACACGCTTTGGTGCTGTGGACTATCCTCTGGCCACGCACTGCCTAAACAGGGGAGAAACACTGCAGAGTCGTTAGGACTCCACCTCTTTGCCAAAAAGAGCTTTGGACTGGGAACAGCGGAGGAGGGAGGCTATGACCCATGGTCGGGGAGGAGGTGGTGGGCAGGGGTGTAAAGCAAAGGGTGACGGGCGACGGGAACAAGATGGGAACATTGCTCAGGAATGATGGAGAAGGACTAGGAGAAGGGGCGGCTTCTTGCTACAGGCACTGGAGGGAGCAGCTGGCGTGACGCCCAGCTGGATCTGCTCTTCACTGATAGGGAAGAAGTGGTTGTGGGATGTGGTCATCGAGGGTGGCTGTGGCTGCGGCTGCAGGGCCCAGGAAACAGCCAGGGTGGAGATCCTGGGAGGAGTGAGGAAGGAGAGCAGCAGAGAACAGATCCTGGACTTCAGGTGAGCATTCAGCTTCTGCAGCAAAATGAGAGTTGGGATGCTACAGAAAGCAGCTGTGAAGGGCAAAGGAGGTCAGGGAAGCTGGCCGACTTTCAGGGACAGCCTCCACCAAGCACCGGAACAGTCCATCGCAATGCTCACGAAAACAAGCAGACATAGCAAAAGATGTGTGCGTGTGGAGGGACGCAGCCCACCAGAGCTTCTCTTACATCTTTGCTGCAGGAGGAATATCAAGAGGAGGTAAAGAGCATCCAAGGCGGCACAGCTGGTGTCTTTGTCCTTGCAAGAGCTGAGAAGGATGAGATGTCCCAGCAGCTGTCCCAGCTTGGGGATATGGAAGCCTCTGTAGCAGGCAGGGCAGTCCTCCTCTCTTCCAAAGGGGCGCCAGGCCTGGGCGAGGGAGGCAGAACATCAGAAGGGCTGGGGGGCAGCAGCTCGGGCCAAAGCCGTGAAGCCAAGAGTCCGCCTGGGCTGGATGCCCGGTGAGTCAGCGCTTTGCAGGGCCCCCGCCGGCCCCGGCTCCCAGAGCAGCTAGAGCTGGGCAGCATCCCTGCGCAGGGAGAGCTGCCAGGCCTGGGCTCCCGCCATGCTCCTGGGGCAGTCCTGTCCTGCGCAGGACTGAGGGCAGAGCTGGCTCCTGGCAGAGAGGGGACTGGGGATTGAAGGGACTGGGGATTGAAGAGCCTGGGGAAAGGAGGGGCCGAGAGCCCTGCTTCAGGGCAGAGCCTTGCTGAGTGCCCTGACCTGTGCCCCGACTTGCCTCGCAGGCACCCCCGAGCTGCAGGCTGCTCTGGCGTGCAGGGAAGGGGAGACGGCCTGGCCAGAGGGGGCCTGGCTCCTTACCTCCAGTGAGGAATATCTGGCCATCAAATAGATCAGCATCCCAATCCTCCTCACGGCCCTCTCACGCGCCGCCGCGCTCTGGGACTTGGTGAAGGTCAGCAGCATCTGGGAGGAGAGAAGCTGCTGGTGTGCCCTGGGAGCTGACGCCCGTGCCAGCAGAAGCAGCACTGCTGAACTCCCGGCTGGACTAATTTCATTTTCATGACACAAGAGGACTCCGCGGAGGGGAAGGGGACTTTGCCTGTAGCCAGGTGACAGTGGGCTCCGGAAGAGCACAGTGGGCAGCCCCTGGGTCCCCCACGGGAGGTTGGCACCCTCCCTGCAGTGTGGTCTGTGCGTGGCACTGGGGTGAGGACTGTCCGCTCAAGAGTGGACACGCTCTGTCCCCCAGGGTGGAGAACAGCCCCTGCGAATCCCATGCTTTGCCCGTGCCAGACCTGCAAGATTGTCTGCAGCTCCTGGCTGAGTCTGGAGGCAGGAGAGCTGAGTACCAACGTCTGCAGCATGCAGTCCATGGCGTGCAGGGTCTGCAAGGAGGACAAAGGGTGGGGGCAGTCTTTTGGCGGTCCCTCTTACCTGCAGGAGACAGATCCGAACTCCCCGTTCAAGGGGAGGACGCCCGCGCTGCCTCACGGTGCCCGGGAGAGGCTTCAGGCCAGACAAGCTGCTGTGGGCAGTGCAGCCTGAGGCACTGGATGTGGCCAGGCCCGTGGGAAGGGGGCAAAGAGCAAGGGTGGGAAAGCAAAGCCAAGAGCCTGCCTTGCCTTGCATGTCCGGCTGTCTCTCGGCACAGGGCGACCGGGGGCCCCAGGGGACCCTAGAGCTCCTGGGGCTCACCCAGCCCTTACCTCGTGGTAGAGGGAAGTGTCCAAGCCCTGCATGTCCTCTTTTGGAGGAAGGCAGAAGACGCTGCTGAAGCAGGCGTTTAAGAGGCGCATCTTTTGGTGCTCCGGCACCATCTCCATTGAGCTGCAGAGAGAGGGGCCTGTCGGACACAGGTGCCGGGAGTGGTGCCTCCAGGCGCCTTTGGGGAAGGGGTCCCTGGGAAGGACGGAGGCCGTGGGGGGAGCCCTGCCTGGAGGCACCTTCTCCCTCCCTGACACTGGCCTGGGCCAGAGGACAGTCCTTGATGCCTCCCGCCCTCCGGACAAGCCCCGCGCAGGGGAGAGCAGAGTTCCTGCAGACGGCACCGTCTGACTCTGCCCAGATGGGGGCTGCCCCCCCCAGCCAGGCCCAGGGCTGCTGGCTGCGGAGAGGTGGCAGCCAAAGCAGGGGCTGGGCAAGTACCTCAAGGCAGAGATGGCAAGCATGGCTTGCTGCCGCACTGCCGTGCGCAGGTGATCCCTGGGCTCCTCTTTCAGCAGCACCTGCAGAGCGCAGCCAGGATGGGACCTGTCAGCCGCCAGCACCCAGTGCCAGCAGATCTGGCACTGGTCGGCAGGGCTGGCAGAGCCCCTCTGGCCCCAGCCCGGTGCCGGCCCCCAGAATGCCCCCCTTCCTCCCCCGGTGCTGGGGTCTCTGCTGGCAGGGCTTCTCCGTGGAAACCATGTCCCCCGAGGGGCAGCTCGGTGTCCACGCATGCTCGCCACCCCCCGTCCCCACTTTAGCGCTGTCATCACAGCGTGCCGGTGCCCGGGGGCCTTGCCCCCCGGCCAAACCCGCCGGGTGTCGCCTCACCATGATACTCCCTGCCAGCTCATCTCCGTGGCAGAAGACATCCAGGCCCTGTGACGAGCCCTGGTGCCTGGTGGCTCTGCAGATCGTGCGGATGCTCTGGAGAAAATGCATCTTCTGGGTCTCGTCCTGGCAGCCGGGGGACAGGGAGACAAAGGGGTAGCATGAGAGGGGGAGACACATGGCCAGCTCGACCAGAGCACAGGGGGGTGCGGTGCCTTGTGGAGGACCTGGCGGGGAGTCGCTCTGCCCAGCCGGCAGCCCTCCAGCAGCCTGGCAGCAGGCAGCAGAGCTGGGGGGGCCATCAGGAGACGCAGGCAGAGCTGGCAGGGAAATGACTGCGGCTACCTTTTCGGTGCTCGGGAGGAAAGCCTGGATGCAGTGCATGGTTTCCTCTTCCTCTTCATAGGCAGATAACCAGCTGCCATCTAGTCAAGGAGCAGAGCAAGGAGGGCTGTCGAGAGGGCTCCAAGGCAGGAGAGAGCAGAAGAAGGAGCTCTGCCCTCCGTGCAGCCCCGTGCCCGCTCCCCTGGCGCAGTCTCCCTGGAGGTGTTTGGGCTTGAGGGTGCCCAGCAAAAGGGCTGCGATGTTGGGGCGTGACGTGGCAGGAAAAGCCCCGAGTTCATCGGGCTGAGGAAATCCCTTGCAGACGGGCAAGGTCCCCGTCCCACAGCATCGCTGCCTCCTGGCAGCCCAGCTGCCTCTCGCTGCCCGTCCCCTGGAGAAGGAACCGGGTCCCTTCTGCTCTCTCCCCCCCGGGGGTGGCTGTGCTGGGGCCGGCTCCCAGCCCTGAGCTGACCCAGCATTTTGCCGTGCCCCCCGACCGCTGGACCCCCGCTGCCGGCATGCCGGGGAAACGGGAGCCTGGCATTGAGCAGGGTGCGCTCGCTGGCCCCATCCCTACTCCCAGCCCAGAGGCCACTCACTCACCAGTCTGCAGCAGCTGGACCGTGGACACCCTGTAGAGCTCTAGGGGAGAGCTGCTCTCCCAGGGAGCCCTGTCCTCCTCCCAGGCTGCCCTGTCCTCCTCCCAGGCTGGCCTGGGGCGGCTGGGGGGTCTCTCCGCCATCCTGCAGGACGGAGGGAAGGGATAGGGGTGGGGAAGGGGGAAGCTTTGGCAGAACGCCTCGGCGCCGCGGGGCTGCCGGGGGCGGCGGGGAAAGACGGGGGCTGTGCTCAGGGGCTCCTCGCCACTCCCGTGCTCTTGCCCTGTCCCGTCGCCGTCCTGCCGGACACTGCGGGCTGGGGGCCACAGCCGTGCTGATCATATGCGGTGCGGTGGGGGTCACAAAGGGAAGGTCACAAAGGGCCCCACTGTGACCCGCCACCCGGGCAGGGAGGGGCAGGGCGTCCCCTGGGGGGTCACGGGGCCGGCTCGGCCCTGGGCACCTGGGTGCTCTCGGGGTGCCTCCAGGCTCCCCTTTGCCCTCACGTCCCCTGGGGACCTCCCCGTTGCCCTCCGGTGTGTCCCAGAGCCCCGTGTTCACCTGGTTGACTGACCTCAACAGCAGCTAAGCTGCTGCTTTGGTGGGCCTTTAGACATTTCTAGGGATTTCTAGGGTGGGCAGCAGAGAGGATAGACTTTTTCTATGGTTTCAAGGTTAAACTAAGCATATACCAAAATGAGAAGCTGTTGGAGTTGGCAGACCACAAAAGGAGAAGTCTAGCTGGCGTGGGGTTAAACTAGTAAGACAATAAGGGGGAAAACTATCAGACAAAAGACATGAAAGCGGAGCATCGGGAAAGAGGGAATAGAAGGTGCAGCTAAGAATGAGGCTGGGACTCCGGGGGTCCCAGTCCAGCAGCCCTGTACCTGCCCAGCGCAGCCTGCAGCAGGACAATAAACCTGCCCTGACTGTACCGCCTGTGTTTGACTGGCTTCTGTAGTCAGGCAGACCTGGAGCACTCCCCAGCGTCAGCAAAGGGGTACCCCGGAGAGGGCAGAGGAGGGATCAAACCTCTCCAGACAAGGTCGTTGTTGGTCAGACAATAATATTTGAGAGGAAAAAGGTGGTCCCACCGATTTTTGGTTTGTATTGCCCTGTAGAGATTGAAAATGCCAAAGGGATCAGTTCATTGGAAGGAGTAAGTCATGAGAATATTTTCTCATTTTACAGCTCTCTCTGTTCAAACCAATTTCAAACCACACTGAAGTTGTGAAGGGAAGGTCTGGCTTCGTTCTGTTTGTGCTGATGGGCTAAGGCTCCTCTGGTGTTCAGAGCAGATGGAGAATGGCTGCGTCTGCCAGACCAGCGGTTGTGCCAAGCCCCCCGCTCCCCTTTACTTGCAAAGTCAAAGGCAATCCGTGTCCGTGGCATTGATGCATTTTGCATTCCATGCAGAGGAACGTAGCCTAAACACTCACTTCTTTTGGGTTTTTTTTTTCACGTGACTTTGATGTCTTTATACTCACCAGCCAGTCCAGCTGGACGGCTGCCAGCAACCAGATGCGTGCAATCACCGGCTGGTCTCCCAAGGACCCGCATACTCCTGGCTCCTTAGTGATCCCTCAGCTAATGGCTGAGCAGTTTTGGTCTTTGTCAGCGTCTCCCTTATGGCTTGCTGAACAGGTTTGCGTCATTGTGTGTTTTATTTATGGCTTTGCCTGTTGCACCTTATTCCCTGAACCGCAACGGTCCTTGACCTATGTGGTGGGCCGACCCTGGCCAGCAGCTAAGCCCCCAGCCAGCCGCTCGCTCAGTCCTCTACCCCAGGGATGGGCGACAGAATCAGGTGGACAAAAAAGGGAGGTAAACATGGGGGTCGCGATAAAGGCAGTTTAATAAGCGATGCAAAGCTGTGCGTGCAAGCAAAACCAAGCGAGGAGCCGATTCACCACTTGCCCTGGCGGGGGGGTGTCCAGCCACTTGCTGGGAAGCAGGGCTCCGTCACGCATAGCGGTGGCTTGGGAAGACAAACCCCGTCACCCCAAAGGTTCCCTCTTCCTCCGGTGGGACAGGCGAGTGGCTACCGCTGAGCACGATGTCATGCGGTGTGGGCTATGCCCCTGGTCAGCCATCCCAGCCGAGTCCCCTCCCGGCTTCTCGCCCTCCTCAGCCCACTCGCTGGGGGCAGTGTGGGAAAAGGAAGAGGCCTGGAGGCCGTGCAAGCCAAACTCGGCCGGGTCATCAACCCACCCATGGGACGGGCAAGTATTGCCTTCTCTGGTACGTCCTGTCCTGTGCACCCCAAAATGGGGCGGGGCTGGAGTGTCCAGGCCCAAGGGTTGGGGCTGGTATTGCCTTCTATGGAGTGTCCAGGCCCAAGGGGTGGGGCTGGTATTGCCTTCTATGGTAATAAAGTGCCCCTGCCTCACCCCTGCCTGTCCCTGTCCCTGTCCCTGTCCCTGTCCCTGTCCTGTCACAATGGCCGGGGGCTGCTGGTCCTGCTCCCGGGCACGGCCCTGCCACTCTGACCCTCCTGGCCAGCTACCCGCAGCATGGCGACGAGCAGGAGGCCAGGCACGCTGCCGGCGAACTCTGCCATGACCGTCCCAGCGGCACCAAGGAGCAGCAACAGCTTTCAGGGCTGGGCCCTTCCTTGTGGGAGAAGAGACGGACGTTTGCCTTTTCGGAAAGAGGCTCTGCCGTGGCCGAGCGCCATGAGATGTTGCGTCTCTGGGAAAGCACGGATCCCCAGTGCTGTTGTGCTTGTAGATAGGGCACCAAAGGACAGTGAAGAGCAGCAAGAGATTTCAGGGCTGGCCCCTTCCTTGTGGGAGAAGGAGCCGGACATTTGCCTTTTCGGAAAGAGGCTCTGCCGAGGAGGCCATGTGCCATGAGATGATCCGACACTGGGAAAGCACGGACCCCAGTGCTGTTGTGCTTGTAGATAGGGCACCAAAGGACCATGAAGAGCAGCAACAGCTTTCAGGGCTGGGCCTGCCCTTGTGGGAGAAGGAGCCGGATGTTGGACTTATCGTAAAGAGGCTCTGCTGAGGACGAGCGCCATGAGACCTTCCGTCTCTGGAAAAGCACAGATCCCCAGTGCTGTTGTGCCTGTAGATAGGGCACCAAGGGACCGTGAACAGCAGCAACATCTTTCAGGGCTGGGCCCTTCCTTGTGGGAGAAGGAGCCGGATATTTGCCTTTTCGGAAAGAGGCTCTGCTGAGGACGAGCGCCATGAGACCTTCCGTCTCTGGAAAAGCACAGATCCCCAGTGCTGTTGTGCCTGTAGATAGGGTGCCAAGGGACCGTGAAGACCAGCAACATCTTTCAGGGCTGGGCCCTTCCTTGTGGGAGAAGTAGCAGGACGTTTGCCTTTTCGGAAAGAGGCTCTGCCGAGGCCGAGCACCATGAGATGTTGCGTCCCTGGGAAAGCACAGATCCCCAGTGCTATTGTGCCTGTAGATAGGGTACCAAGGGAAGGTGAAGACCAGCAAGAGCTTTCAGGGCTGGGCCCTTCCTTGTGGGAGAAGGAGCCGGAAATTTACCTTTTCGGAAAGAGGCTCTGCCGAGGAGGCCATGTGCCATGAGATGTTGTGTCTCTGGGAAAGCACAGATCCCCAGTGCTGTTGTGCCTGTAGATAGGGCACCAAGGGACCGTGAAGAGCAGCAACAGCTTTCAAGGCTGGGCCCTTCCTTGTGGGAGAAGGAGCCGGACATTTACCTTTTTGGAAAGAGGCTCTGCCGAGGCCGAGCGCCATGAGATGTTGTGTCTCTGGGAAAGCACAGATCCCCAGTGCTGTTGTGCCTGTAGATAGGGTCCCAAGGAAAGTTGAAGAGCAGAAAGAGCCTTCAGGGCTGGTCTCTTCCTTGCAGGATAATGAGCAGGACGTTTGCCTTTTCGGAAAGAGGCTCTGGTGAGGACGAGCGCCATGAGATGTTCCGTCTGTGGGAAAGCACAGATCCCCAGTGCTGTTGTGCCTGTAGATAGGGCACCAAGGGACCCTGAAGAGCAGCAACATATTCCAGGTCTGGGCCCTTCCTTGTGGGAGAAGGAGCCGGACGTTTTCCTTTTCGGATAGAGGCTCTTCCGAGGACGAGCGCCATGAGATGTTCCGTCTCTGGGAAAGCACAGATCCCCAGTGCTCTTGTGCCTTTAGATAGGGTGCCAGGGGAAATTGAAGAGCAGCAAGAGCTTTCAGGGCTGGGCCCTTCCTTTTTGGAGAAGGAGCCGGACATTTGACTTCTCGGAAAGACGCTCTACCGACGACGAGCGCCATGAGATGTTCCGTCTCTGGGAAAGCACAGATTCCCAGTGCTGTTGTGCCTGTAGATAGGGCACCAAGGGACCATGAAGACCAGCAGCAGCTTTCAGGGTTGGGCCCTTAATTGTGGGAGAAGGAGCCAGAAGTTTGCATTTACAGAAAGAGGCTCTGCCGAGGCCGAGTGCCATGAGATGTTCCGTCTCTGGGAAAGCACAGATCCCCAGTGCTGTTGTGCCTGTAGATAGGGCACCAAGGGACCGTAAAGACCAGCAACAACTTTCATGGCTGGGCTCTTCTTGTGGGAGGAGCAGACGGACGTTTTCTTTTCGGAAAGAGGCCCTACTGAGGCCGAGCGCCATGAGATGTTCCGTCTCTGGGAAAGCACGGATCCCCAGTGCTGTTGTGCTTGTAGATAGGGTGCCAAGGGACCGTGAAGACCAGCATCAGCTTTCAGGGCTGGGCCCTTCCTTGTGGGAGAAGGAACCGGACGTTTGCCTTTTCGGAAAGAGGCTCAGCCGAGGACGAGCACCATGAGATGTTGCGTCTCTGGGAAAGCACAGATCCCCAGTGCTGTTGTGCTTGTAGATAGGGCACCAAGGGACCGTGAAGACCAAAAAGAGCTTTCAGGTCTGGGCCCTTCCTTTTTGGAGAAGGAGCCGGACGTTTCACTTTTTGGAAAGAAGCTCTGCCGAGGACGAGCACCATGAGATGTTCCGTCTCTGGGAAAGCACGGATCCCCAGTGCTGTTGTGCTTGTAGATAGGGCACCAAGGGACCGTAAAGACCAGCAAAAGCTTTCATGGCTGGGCTCTTCCTTGTGGGAGGAGCAGACGGACGATTGCTTTTCGGAAAGAAGCTCTGCTGAGGACAAGCACCATGAGATGTTCCGACTCTGGGAAAGCACAGATCCCCACTGCTGTTGTGCCTGTCGATAGGGCACCAAGGGACCGTGAAGACCAGCAACAGCTTTAATGGCTGGGCACTTCCTTGTGGGAGAAGCAGCAGGACGCTTCCCTTTTCCGAAAGAGACGATCCCGAGGATGAGCGCCATGAGATGGCCAGTCTCTGGGAAAGCACGGACCCCAGTGCTGTTGTGCTTGTAGATAGGGCACCAAAGGACCGTGAAGAGCAGCAACAGCTTTCAGGGCTGGGCCCTTCCTTGTGGGAGAAGGAGCCGGATGTTGGACTTATCGTAAAGAGGCTCTGCTGAGGACGAGCGCCATGAGACCTTCCGTCTCTGGAAAAGCACAGATCCCCAGTGCTGTTGTGCCTGTAGATAGGGCGCCAAGGGAAGGTGAAGACCAGCAAGAGCTTTCAGGGCTGGGCCCTTCCTTGTGGGAGAAGAGACGGACGTTTGCCTTTTCGGAAAGAGGCTTTGCCGCGGCCGAGCGCCATGAGAGATTCCGTCTCTGGGAAAGCACAGATCCCCAGTGCTATTGTGCCTGTAGATAGGGTACCAAGGGAAGGTGAAGACTAGCAAGAGCTTTCAGGGCTGGGCCCTTCCTTGTGGGAGAAGGAGCCGGACATTTGCCTTTTCGGAAAGAGGCTCTGCCGAGGAGGCCATGTGCCATGAGATGTTCCGTCTCTGGGAAAGCACAGATCCCCAGTGCTGTTGTGCCTGTAGATAGGGCACCAAGGGACCGTGAAGAGCAGCAACAGCTTTCAGGGCTGGGCCCTTCCTTGTGGGAGAAGGAGCCGGACATTTACCTTTTTGGAAAGAGGCTCTGCCGAGGCCGAGCGCCATGAGATGTTCCGTCTCTGGGAAAGCACAGATCCCCAGTGCTGTTGTGCCTGTAGATAGGGTCCCAAGGAAAGTTGAAGAGCAGAAAGAGCCTTCAGGGCTGGTCTCTTCCTTGCGGGATAATGAGCAGGACGTTTGCCTTTTCGGAAAGAGGCTCTGGTGAGGACGAGCGCCATGAGATGTTCCGTCTGTGGGAAAGCACAGATCCCCAGTGCTGTTGTGCCTGTAGATAGGGCACCAAGGGACCCTGAAGAGCAGCAACATATTCCAGGTCTGGGCCCTTCCTTGTGGGAGAAGGAGCCGGACGTTTTCCTTTTCGGATAGAGGCTCTTCCGAGGACGAGCGCCATGAGATGTTCCGTCTCTGGGAAAGCACAGATCCCCAGTGCTCTTGTGCCTTTAGATAGGGTGCCAGGGGAAATTGAAGAGCAGCAAGAGCTTTCAGGGCTGGGCCCTTCCTTTTTGGAGAAGGAGCCGGACATTTGACTTCTCGGAAAGAGGCTCAGCCGAGGCTGAGCGCCATAAGATGTTCCGTCTCTGGGAAAGCACAGATCCCCAGTGCTATTGTTCTTGTAGATAGGGTGCCAAGGGACCGTGAAGAGCAGCAACAGCTTTCGGGGCTGGGCTCTTTCTTGTGGGAGAAGGAGCCGGACATTTGCCTTTTCGGAAAGAGGCTCTGCCGAGGCCGAGAGCCATGAGATGTTCCGTCTCTGGGAAAGCACAGATCCCCACTGCTGTTGTGCTTGTGGATAGGGCACCAAGGGACCGTGAAGAGCAGCAACAGCTTTCAGGGCTGGGCCCTTCCTTGTGGGAGAAGAGACGGACGTTTGCCTTTTCGGAAAGAGGCCCTACTGAGGTCGAGCGCCATGAGATGTTCCGTCTCTGGGAAAGCACGGATCCCCAGTGCTGTTGTGCTTGTAGATAGGGTGCCAAGGGAAGGTGAAGGCCAGCAACAGCTTTCATGTCTGGGCCCTTCCTTTTTGGAGAAGGAGTCGGACGTTTGACTTTTTGGAAAGAGGCTCTGCCGAGGACGAGCACCATTAGATGTTCCGTCTCTGGGAAAGCACGGATCCCCGGTGCTGTTGTGCTTGTAGATAGGGCACCAAGGGACCGTGAAGACCAGCAACAGCTTTCAGGGCTGGGCCCTTCCTTGTGGGAGGAGCAGACGGACGATTGCTTTTCGGAAAGAAGCTCTGCCGAGGACAAGCGCCATGAGATGTTCCGACTCTGGGAAAGCACAGATCCCCACTGCTGTTGTGCCTGTCGATAGGGCACCAAGGGACCGTGAAGACCAGCAAGAGCTTTCAGGGCTGGGCCCTTCCTTGTGGGAGAAGGAACCGGACGTTTGCCTTTTCGGAAAGAGGCTTAGCCGAGGACGAGCACCATGAGATGTTCCGTCTCTGGGAAAGCACAGATCCCCACTGCTGTTGTGCTTGTAGATAGGGCACCAAGGGACCGTGAAGACCAAAAAGAGCTTTCAGGTCTGGGCCCTTCCTTTTTGGAGAAGGAGCCGGACGTTTGACTTTTTGGAAAGAGGCTCTGCCGAGGACGAGCACCATGAGATGTTCCGTCTCTGGGAAAGCACGGATCCCCGGTGCTGTTGTGCTTGTAGATAGGGCACCAAGGGACCGTAAAGACCAGCAAAAGCTTTCATGGCTGGGCCCTTCCTTGTGGGAGGAGCAGACGGACGATTGCTTTTCGGAAAAAAGCTCTGCCGAGGACAAGCGCCATGAGATGTTCCGACTCTGGGAAAGCACAGATCCCCAGTGCTGTTGTGCCTGTTGATAGGGCACCAAGGGACCGTGAAGAGCAGCAACAACTTTCAAGGCTGGGCACTTCCTTGTGGGAGAAGCAGCAGGACGATTCCCTTTTCCGAAAGAGACGATCCCGAGGATGAGCGCCATGAGATGGTCAGTCTCTGGGAAAGCACGGACCCCAGTGCTGTTGTGCTTGTAGATAGGGCACCAAAGGACCGTGAAGAGCAGCAACAGCTTTCAGGGCTGGGCCTGCCCTTGTGGGAGAAGGAGCCGGATGTTGGACTTATCGTAAAGAGGCTCTGCTGAGGACGAGCGCCATGAGACCTTCCGTCTCTGGAAAAGCACAGATCCCCAGTGCTGTTGTGCCTGTAGATAGGGCACCAAGGGACCGTGAACAGCAGCAACATCTTTCAGGGCTGGGCCCTTCCTTGTGGGAGAAGGAGCCAGACGTTTGCCTTTTCGGCAAGAGGCTCTGCCGAGGCCGAGCACCATGAGATGTTGCGTCCCTGGGAAAGCACAGATCCCCAGTGCTGTTGTTCCTGTAGATAGGGCGCCAAGGGAAGGTGAAGACCAGCAAGAGCTTTCAGGGCTGGGCCCTTCCTTGTTTGAGAAGAGACGGACGTTTGCCTTTTCGGAAAGAGGCTTTGCCGCGGCCGAGCGCCATGAGAGATTCCGTCTCTGGGAAAGCACAGATCCCCAGTGCTATTGTGCCTGTAGATAGGGTACCAAGGGAAGGTGAAGACCAGCAAGAGCTTTCAGGGCTGGGCCCTTCCTTGTGGGAGAAGGAGCCGGACATTTGCCTTTTCGGAAAGAGGCTCTGCCGAGGAGGCCATGTGCCATGAGATGTTGCGTCTCTGGGAAAGCACAGATCCCCAGTGCTGTTGTGCCTGTAGATAGGGTCCCAAGGAAAGTTGAAGAGCAGAAAGAGCCTTCAGGGCTGGTCTCTTCCTTGCGAGATATTGAGCAGGACGTTTGCCTTTTCGGAAAGAGGCTCTGGTGAGGACGAGCGCCATGAGATGTTCCGTCTCTGGGAAAGCACAGATCCCCACTGCTGTTGTGCCTGTAGATAGGGTGCCAAGGAAAGTTGAAGAGCAGAAAGAGCTTTCAGGGCTGGTCCCTTCCTTGTGGGAGAAGGAGCCGGACATTTTCCTTTTCAGAAAGACGCTCTGCTGAGGGCGAGCGCCATGAGATGTTCCGTCTGTGGGAAAGCACAGATCCCCAGTGCTGTTGTGCCTGTAGATAGGGCACCAAGGGACCCTGAAGAGCAGCAACATATTCCAGGTCTGGGCCCTTCCTTGTGGGAGAAGGAGCCGGACGTTTTCCTTTTCGGATAGAGGCTCTTCCGAGGACGAGCGCCATGAGATGTTCCGTCTCTGGGAAAGCACAAATCCCCAGTGCTCTTGTGCCTCTAGATAGGGTGCCAGGGGAAATTGAAGAGCAGAAAGAGCTTTCAGGGCTGGGCCCTTCCTATTTGGAGAAGGAACCTGACGTTTGCCTTTTTGGAAAGAGGCTCTGCCGAGGACGAGCGCCATGAGATGTTCCGTCTCTGGGAAAGCACAGATCCCCACTGCTGTTGTGCTTGTAGATAGGGCACCAAGGGACCGTGAAGAGCAGCAACATCTTTTAGGGCTGGGCCCTTCCTTGTGGGAGAAGAGACGGACGTTTGCCTTTTCGGAAAGAGGCCCTACTGA
The DNA here is from genome assembly GCF_026419915.1 of Harpia harpyja. Lineage (NCBI taxonomy): Eukaryota > Metazoa > Chordata > Aves > Accipitriformes > Accipitridae > Harpia > Harpia harpyja. The sequence goes on from NW_026293404.1 coordinate 1,698,287, forward strand.
GGCCGAGCGCCATGAGATGTTCCGTCTCTGGGAAAGCACGGATCCCCAGTGCTCTTGTGCTTGTAGATAGGGTGCCAAGGGAAGGTGAAGGCCAGCAACAGCTTTCAGGTTTGGGCCCTTCCTTGTGGGAGAAGGAGCCGGACATTTGCCTTTTCGGAAAGAGGCTCTGCCGAGGACGAGCGCCATGAGATGTTCCGTCTCTGGGAAAGCACGGATCCCCAGTGCTGTTGTGCCTGTAGATAGGGCACCAGGGGACCGTGAAGACCAGCAAGAGCTCTCAGGGCTGGGCCCTTCCTTGTGGGAGAAGGAACCGGACGTTTGCCTTTTCGGAAAGAGGCTCAGCCGAGGACGAGCACCATGAGATGTTCCGTCTCTGGGAAAGCACGGATCCCCGGTGCTGTTGTGCTTGTAGATAGGGCACCAAGGGACCGTGAAGACCAAAAAGAGCTTTCAGGTCTGGGCCCTTCCTTTTTGGAGAAGGAGCCGGACGTTTGACTTTTTGGAAAGAGGCTCTGCCGAGGACGAGCACCATGAGATGTTCCGTCTCTGGGAAAGCACGGATCCCCGGTGCTGTTGTGCTTGTAGATAGGGCACCAAGGGACCGTAAAGACCAGCAACAGCTTTCATGGCTGGGCTCTTCCTTGTGGGAGGAGCAGACGGACGTTTGCTTTTCGGAAAGAAGCTTTGCCGAGGACAAGCGCCATGAGATGTTCCGTCTCTGGGAAAGCACAGATCCCCAGTGCTGTTGTGCCTGTAGATAGGGCACCAAGGGACCGTGAAGACCAGCAACAGCTTTCAGGGCTGGGCCCTTCCTTGTGGGAGAAGGAGCCGGACGTTTGCCTTTTCGGCAAGAGGCTCTGCCGAGGACGAGCGCCATGAGATGTTCCGTCTCTGGGAAAGCACGGATCCCCAGTGCTGTTGTGCCTGTAGATAGGGCACCAGGGGACCGTAAAGACCAGCAAGAGCTTTCAGGGCTGGGCCCTTCCTTGTGGGAGAAGGAACCGGACGTTTGCCTTTTCGGAAAGAGGCTCAGCCGAGGACGAGCACCATGAGATGTTCCGTCTCTGGGAAAGCACGGATCCCCACTGCTGTTGTGCTTGTAGATAGGGCACCAAGGGACCGTGAAGACCAAAAAGAGCTTTCAGGTCTGGGCCCTTCCTTTTTGGAGAAGGAGCCGGACGTTTGACTTTTTGGAAAGAGGCTCTGCCGAGGACGAGCACCATGAGATGTTCCGTCTCTGGGAAAGCACGGATCCCCGGTGCTGTTGTGCTTGTAGATAGGGCACCAAGGGACCGTAAAGACCAGCAACAGCTTTAATGGCTGGGCTCTTCCTTGTGGGAGGAGCAGACGGACGTTTGCTTTTCGGAAAGAAGCTCTGCCGAGGACAAGCGCCATGAGATGTTCCGTCTGTGGGAAAGCACAGATCCCCAGTGCTGTTGTGCCTGTAGATAGGGCACCAAGGGACCGTGAAGACCAGCAAGAGCTTTCAGGGCTGGGCCCTTCCTTGTGGGAGAAGGAGCCGGACGTTTGCCTTTTCGGCAAGAGGCTCTGCCGAGGACGAGCGCCATGAGATGTTCCGTCTCTGGGAAAGCACGGATCCGCAGTGCTGTTGTGCTTGTAGATAGGGCACCAAGGGACCGTAAAGACCAGCAAAAGCTTTCATGGCTGGGCCCTTCCTTGTGGGAGGAGCAGACAGACGATTGCTTTTCGGAAAGAAGCTCTGCCGAGGACAAGCGCCATGAGATGTTCCGACTCTGGGAAAGCACAGATCCCCAGTGCTGTTGTGCCTGTCGATAGGGCACCAAGGGACCGTGAAGACCAGCAACAGCTTTCAGGGCTGGGCACTTCCTTGTGGGAGAAGCAGCAGGACGATTCCCTTTTCCGAAAGAGACGATCCCGAGGATGAGCGCCATGAGATGGTCAGTCTCTGGGAAAGCACGGACCCCAGTGCTGTTGTGCTTGTAGATAGGGCACCAAAGGACCGTGAAGAGCAGCAACAGCTTTCAGGGCTGGGCCTGCCCTTGTGGGAGAAGGAGCCGGATGTTGGACTTATCGTAAAGAGGCTCTGCTGAGGACGAGCGCCATGAGACCTTCCGTCTCTGGAAAAGCACAGATCCCCAGTGCTGTTGTGCCTGTAGATAGGGCACCAAGGGACCGTGAACAGCAGCAACATCTTTCAGGGCTGGGCCCTTCCTTGTGGGAGAAGGAGCCAGACGTTTGCCTTTTCGGCAAGAGGCTCTGCCGAGGCCGAGCACCATGAGATGTTGCGTCCCTGGGAAAGCACAGATCCCCAGTGCTGTTGTTCCTGTAGATAGGGCGCCAAGGGAAGGTGAAGACCAGCAAGAGCTTTCAGGGCTGGGCCCTTCCTTGTTTGAGAAGAGACGGACGTTTGCCTTTTCGGAAAGAGGCTTTGCCGCGGCCGAGCGCCATGAGAGATTCCGTCTCTGGGAAAGCACAGATCCCCAGTGCTATTGTGCCTGTAGATAGGGTACCAAGGGAAGGTGAAGACCAGCAAGAGCTTTCAGGGCTGGGCCCTTCCTTGTGGGAGAAGGAGCCGGACATTTGCCTTTTCGGAAAGAGGCTCTGCCGAGGAGGCCATGTGCCATGAGATGTTGCGTCTCTGGGAAAGCACAGATCCCCAGTGCTGTTGTGCCTGTAGATAGGGTCCCAAGGAAAGTTGAAGAGCAGAAAGAGCCTTCAGGGCTGGTCTCTTCCTTGCGAGATATTGAGCAGGACGTTTGCCTTTTCGGAAAGAGGCTCTGGTGAGGACGAGCGCCATGAGATGTTCCGTCTCTGGGAAAGCACAGATCCCCACTGCTGTTGTGCCTGTAGATAGGGTGCCAAGGAAAGTTGAAGAGCAGAAAGAGCTTTCAGGGCTGGTCCCTTCCTTGTGGGAGAAGGAGCCGGACATTTGCCTTTTCAGAAAGAGGCTCTGACGCGGACGAGAGCCATGAGATGTTCCGTCTCTGGGAAAGCACAGATCCCCAGTGCTGTTGTGCTTGTAGATAGGGCACCAAGGGACCGTGAAGAGCAGCAACATCTTTTAGGGCTGGGCCCTTCCTTGTGGGAGAAGAGACGGACGTTTGCCTTTTCGGAAAGAGGCCCTACTGAGGCCGAGCGCCATGAGATGTTCCGTCTCTGGGAAAGCACGGATCCCCAGTGCTGTTGTGCCTGTAGATAGGGTGCCAAGGGAAGGTGAAGGCCAGCAACAGCTTTCAGGTTTGGGCCCTTCCTTGTGGGAGAAGGAGCCGGACATTTGCCTTTTCGGAAAGAGGCTCTGCCGAGGACGAGCGCCATGAGATGTTCCGTCTCTGGGAAAGCACGGATCCCCAGTGCTGTTGTGCCTGTAGATAGGGCACCAGGGGACCGTGAAGACCAGCAAGAGCTTTCAGGGCTGGGCCCTTCCTTGTGGGAGAAGGAACCGGACGTTTGCCTTTTCGGAAAGAGGCTCAGCCGAGGACGAGCACCATGAGATGTTCCGTCTCTGGGAAAGCACGGATCCCCGGTGCTGTTGTGCTTGTAGATAGGGCACCAAGGGACCGTGAAGACCAAAAAGAGCTTTCAGGTCTGGGCCCTTCCTTTTTGGAGAAGGAGCCGGACGTTTGACTTTTTGGAAAGAGGCTCTGCCGAGGACGAGCACCATGAGATGTTCCGTCTCTGGGAAAGCACGGATCCCCGGTGCTGTTGTGCTTGTAGATAGGGCACCAAGGGACCGTAAAGACCAGCAACAGCTTTCATGGCTGGGCTCTTCCTTGTGGGAGGAGCAGACGGACGTTTGCTTTTCGGAAAGAAGCTTTGCCGAGGACAAGCGCCATGAGATGTTCCGTCTGTGGGAAAGCACAGATCCCCAGTGCTGTTGTGCCTGTAGATAGGGCACCAAGGGACCGTGAAGACCAGCAAGAGCTTTCAGGGCTGGGCCCTTCCTTGTGGGAGAAGGAGCCGGACGTTTGCCTTTTCGGCAAGAGGCTCTGCCGAGGACGAGCGCCATGAGATGTTCCGTCTCTGGGAAAGCACGGATCCCCAGTGCTGTTGTGCCTGTAGATAGGGCACCAGGGGACCGTAAAGACCAGCAAGAGCTTTCAGGGCTGGGCCCTTCCTTGTGGGAGAAGGAACCGGACGTTTGCCTTTTCGGAAAGAGGCTCAGCCGAGGACGAGCACCATGAGATGTTCCGTCTCTGGGAAAGCACGGATCCCCACTGCTGTTGTGCTTGTAGATAGGGCACCAAGGGACCGTGAAGACCAAAAAGAGCTTTCAGGTCTGGGCCCTTCCTTTTTGGAGAAGGAGCCGGACGTTTGACTTTTTGGAAAGAGGCTCTGCCGAGGACGAGCACCATGAGATGTTCCGTCTCTGGGAAAGCACGGATCCCCGGTGCTGTTGTGCTTGTAGATAGGGCACCAAGGGACCGTAAAGACCAGCAACAGCTTTAATGGCTGGGCTCTTCCTTGTGGGAGGAGCAGACGGACGTTTGCTTTTCGGAAAGAAGCTCTGCCGAGGACAAGCGCCATGAGATGTTCCGTCTGTGGGAAAGCACAGATCCCCAGTGCTGTTGTGCCTGTAGATAGGGCACCAAGGGACCGTGAAGACCAGCAAGAGCTTTCAGGGCTGGGCCCTTCCTTGTGGGAGAAGGAGCCGGACGTTTGCCTTTTCGGCAAGAGGCTCTGCCGAGGACGAGCGCCATGAGATGTTCCGTCTCTGGGAAAGCACGGATCCGCAGTGCTGTTGTGCTTGTAGATAGGGCACCAAGGGACCGTAAAGACCAGCAAAAGCTTTCATGGCTGGGCCCTTCCTTGTGGGAGGAGCAGACAGACGATTGCTTTTCGGAAAGAAGCTCTGCCGAGGACAAGCGCCATGAGATGTTCCGACTCTGGGAAAGCACAGATCCCCAGTGCTGTTGTGCCTGTCGATAGGGCACCAAGGGACCGTGAAGACCAGCAACAGCTTTCAGGGCTGGGCACTTCCTTGTGGGAGAAGCAGCAGGACGCTTCCCTTTTCCGAAAGAGACGATCCCGAGGATGAGCGCCATGAGATGGTCAGTCTCTGGGAAAGCACGGACCCCAGTGCTGTTGTGCTTGTAGATAGGGCACCAAAGGACCGTGAAGAGCAGCAACAGCTTTCAGGGCTGGGCCTGCCCTTGTGGGAGAAGGAGCCGGATGTTGGACTTATCGTAAAGAGGCTCTGCTGAGGACGAGCGCCATGAGACCTTCCGTCTCTGGAAAAGCACAGATCCCCAGTGCTGTTGTGCCTGTAGATAGGGCACCAAGGGACCGTGAACAGCAGCAACATCTTTCAGGGCTGGGCCCTTCCTTGTGGGAGAATGAGCCGGATATTTGCCTTTTCGGAAAGAGGCTCTGCCGAGGCCGAGCACCATGAGATGTTGCGTCCCTGGGAAAGCACAGATCCCCAGTGCTGTTGTTCCTGTAGATAGGGCGCCAAGGGAAGGTGAAGACCAGCAAGAGCTTTCAGGGCTGGGCCCTTCCTTGTGGGAGAAGAGACGGACGTTTGCCTTTTCGGAAAGAGGCTTTGCCGCGGCCGAGCGCCATGAGAGATTCCGTCTCTGGGAAAGCACAGATCCCCAGTGCTATTGTGCCTGTAGATAGGGTACCAAGGGAAGGTGAAGACCAGCAAGAGCTTTCAGGGCTGGGCCCTTCCTTGTGGGAGAAGGAGCCGGACATTTGCCTTTTCGGAAAGAGGCTCTGCCGAGGAGGCCATGTGCCATGAGATGTTGCGTCTCTGGGAAAGCACAGATCCCCAGTGCTGTTGTGCCTGTAGATAGGGTCCCAAGGAAAGTTGAAGAGCAGAAAGAGCCTTCAGGGCTGGTCTCTTCCTTGCGGGATAATGAGCAGGACGTTTGCCTTTTCGGAAAGAGGCTCTGGTGAGGACGAGCGCCATGAGATGTTCCGTCTCTGGGAAAGCACAGATCCCCACTGCTGTTGTGCCTGTAGATAGGGTGCCAAGGAAAGTTGAAGAGCAGAAAGAGCTTTCAGGGCTGGTCCCTTCCTTGTGGGAGAAGGAGCCGGACATTTTCCTTTTCAGAAAGACGCTCTGCTGAGGGCGAGCGCCATGAGATGTTCCGTCTCTGGGAAAGCACAGATCCCCAGTGCTGTTGTGCCTGTAGATAGGGCACCAAGGGACCGTGAAGACCAGCAACAGCTTTCAGGGCTGGGCCCTTCCTTGTGGGAGAAGGAGCCGGACGTTTGCCTTTTCGGCAAGAGGCTCTGCCGAGGACGAGCGCCATGAGATGTTCCGTCTCTGGGAAAGCACGGATCCCCAGTGCTGTTGTGCCTGTAGATAGGGCACCAGGGGACCGTGAAGACCAGCAAGAGCTTTCAGGGCTGGGCCCTTCCTTGTGGGAGAAGGAACCGGACGTTTGACTTTTTGGAAAGAGGCTCTGCCGAGGACGAGCACCATGAGATGTTCCGTCTCTGGGAAAGCACGGATCCCCGGTGCTGTTGTGCTTGTAGATAGGGCACCAAGGGACCGTGAAGACCAAAAAGAGCTTTCAGGGCTGGGCCCTTCCTTGTGGGAGAAGGAGCCGGACGTTTGCCTTTTCGGCAAGAGGCTCTGCCGAGGACGAGCGCCATGAGATGTTCCGTCTCTGGGAAAGCACGGATCCGCAGTGCTGTTGTGCTTGTAGATAGGGCACCAAGGGACCGTAAAGACCAGCAAAAGCTTTCATGGCTGGGCCCTTCCTTGTGGGAGGAGCAGACGGACGATTGCTTTTCGGAAAGAAGCTCTGCCGAGGACAAGCGCCATGAGATGTTCCGACTCTGGGAAAGCACAGATCCCCAGTGCTGTTGTGCCTGTCGATAGGGCACCAAGGGACCGTGAAGACCAGCAACAGCTTTCAGGGCTGGGCACTTCCTTGTGGGAGAAGCAGCAGGACGCTTCCCTTTTCCGAAAGAGACGATCCCGAGGATGAGCGCCATGAGATGGTCAGTCTCTGGGAAAGCACGGACCCCAGTGCTGTTGTGCTTGTAGATAGGGCACCAAAGGACCGTGAAGAGCAGCAACAGCTTTCAGGGCTGGGCCTGCCCTTGTGGGAGAAGGAGCCGGATGTTGAACTTATCGTAAAGAGGCTCTGCTGAGGAGGAGCGCCATGAGACCTTCCGTCTCTGGAAAAGCACAGATCCCCAGTGCTGTTGTGCCTGTAGATAGGGCACCAAGGGACCGTGAACAGCAGCAACATCTTTCAGGGCTGGGCCCTTCCTTGTGGGAGAATTAGCCGGATATTTGCCTTTTCGGAAAGAGGCTCTGCCGAGGCCGAGCACCATGAGATGTTGCGTCTCTGGGAAAGCACAGATCCCCAGTGCTGTTGTGCCTGTAGATAGGGCGCCAAGGGAAGGTGAAGACCAGCAAGAGCTTTCAGGGCTGGGCCCTTCCTTGTGGGAGAAGAGACGGGCGTTTGCCTTTTCGGAAAGAGGCTCTGCCGTGGCCGAGCGCCATGAGAGATTCCGTCTCTGGAAAAGCACAGATCCCCAGTGCTATTGTGCCTGTAGATAGGGTACCAAGGGAAGGTGAAGACCAGCAAGAGCTTTCAGGGCTGGGCCCTTCCTTGTGGGAGAAGGAGCCGGACATTTGCCTTTTCGGAAAGAGGCTCTGCCGAGGAGGCCATGTGCCATGAGATGTTGCGTCTCTGGGAAAGCACAGATCCCCACTGCTGTTGTGCCTGTAGATAGGGTCCCAAGGAAAGTTGAAGAGCAGAAAGAGCCTTCAGGGCTGGTCCCTTCCTTGTGGGAGAAGGAGCCGGACATTTTCCTTTTCAGAAAGACGCTCTGCTGAGGGCGAGCGCCATGAGATGTTCCGTCTGTGGGAAAGCACAGATCCCCAGTGCTGTTGTGCCTGTAGATAGGGCACCAAGGGACCGTGAAAAGCAGCAACAGCTTTCAGGGCTGGGCCCTTCCTTGTGGGAGAAGGAGCCAGAAGTTTGCATTTTCGGAAAGAGGCTCTGCCGAGGACTTGCGCCATGAGATGTTGCGTCTCTGGGAAAGCACAGATCCCCAGTGCTGTTGTGCCTGTAGATAGGGCGTTAAGGGAAGGTGAAGGCCAGCAGCAGCTTTCAGGGTTGGGCCCTTCCTTGTGGGAGAAGGAGCCGGACATTTGCCTTTTCAGAAAGACGCTCTGCCGACGACGAGCGCCATGAGATGTTGCGTCTCTGGGAAAGCACAGATCCCCAGTGCCTTTGTGCCTGTAGATGGGGCACCAAGGGACCGTGAACAGCAGCAACATCTTTCAGGGCTGGGCCCTTCCTTGTGGGAGAAGGAGCCGGACATTTGCCTTTTCGGAAAGAGGCTCTGCCGAGGCCGAGCGCCAAGAGATGTTCCGTCTCTGGGAAAGCACAAATCCCCAGTGCTGTTGTGCCTGTAGGTAGGGCGCCAAAGGTTGGTGAAGAGCAGCAACAGCTTTCAGGGCTGGGCCCTTTTTACGGATGCACGACTAACCAAATCCAACAGGTGTTAAAACTCAGATTTATTCTTCAGCAAAAGTTAGTTAGAAGTCCGATAACATTCTATAAAATCACAGGCTCAATTATGTAAAGTGAATTAATACTACACGGCCGACTTAAGAATTCCCAAGACTTAAAGTGATGGCTCAGAACGCGCGTATCAGTCACCTAAAAGCTGAGGGCTCTCTCCCTCGAGGAGTTACCTCGGGCGGTGCCCCGGCCCGAGGGGGAGTCCCCGACTGCAGACCCGCTGCTCTGAGGAGGACTGCCAACGTGTCCTCTGGCAGGACCCCGTTTATACCCCTGTCGAATCTGACCTGTGGTCATTTAATTCTATTGGCCAGAAGGGTCTCCTTTGTGTACCTGGCGCATCCTGATTGGCCAGTTCAAATTTCAACCTGCAGCCTCCAGGGTTTCCTTCCCCTTCTCCCTTCCTGGAGAAGTTTCATTTCCTGCTGGCAGGATGGGGGGGGGGCGGGATTTACTGCCACAATCCACCCCGTGACCATAATCATGATTCGACTGGTTTCTTTGGAGTGGTGGTACAATCACCTCTTGCCTCCAAAGTTAAAAGGGGGTGCAGTTTGGTGAGTTTGACGCTCATTGTGGGTCATCGTCCCCTTGTGGTCTAGAACTAAAGTGGAATATCAAACACAGGAATATCCAGTGTATGGACAGTTTAAAGGAGTACACTTAACCATTAGTACAAGCTTCACTACCAAGCATTTGATAGAACTTATTGCAATATGGATTACAGTAATCATAACTACAAGCATTATTAAAGATTAGAGAAGGCTGGTCGCCCACCCCGTGAAAGAAAATCTGAACATATCAAAACTTTTCCCAACCAGTTGGTCCCTGGTGCAGAAGCAATTGCCTCCGAGTCTCTTGCCGTATTCTCTCGTTGATTTAGTCTTGAAGCCACATTGACACATTTGGAGTGAACACAGCAGTTGTCCATTGACATGTTCAAAACTTTACATATACCCTTCTCTTTCTTTGGCATCTAATCCAATACAGCCCAATTTTTGATAGTCATTTTACCAATATGTTATAACCGATTGTTTGAGAGTCCCCAAATTGTTAGATGTAGCGTTGGCTAAGGTTGATAGCTGTAAACTCAGTTCTAGGGTGCTCTATTGATGTTCCTCGAGTACCACTTCAACTCCACCCCGTGATCCCATGGGTTAGTTGGAGGATATAGTCACATCTGGTGTTTCATACTGAACTAGTATTTACTGCACTTGGTGACCAATTTATAATTGTTACATTGCTCTCATGCGAGGTCAAGGACTCGTGATATATTAATGTCCGTCATTTTGCCACGACATTATCATCCAGATCTTCACCATCCACGCCTGTCACCGTCATCACCGTCAGCAAAAGGACTGGAATGACTCGTTCCTTCATGGTCCTGTAAAAAAGCACAAACTAGGCCTCGGTCTTAAAACCGGGTCACAGGGTTAGAAGCCCGGGATTATCCACCGGGCACTGATGTGGTGAGTCTTTCCACCCCCATGAGATGGTCTCAGAAGACCAATGTAATCAACCTGCCACGTGCTCCAAAGAGCCTTGCCTTGTCTGATATGCTGGGCCAGAGCTTGGTTTGGGTGATTAGCTTTAAGCCTTATTCGGCATTGTGGGCAAGCTGTAAGAATTGCTTCATAGGTTTTCAGAGACACTGGCCAACCCCGAGACTGGCATTCATAATAGACATCTGCTTTCCCTGAGTGGCTTCGTTTGATATGCAACCATTTTGCTAGTCTATCCCAATCTTCCTTCTCACTGGTGACCATCCTGATTTGGGCCAGGTGGTCCACCTGCTGATTCCATTTCACAGCTGGGGTTCCATCCCAAGCATGTCCCTTCACCCATCCCACCTTTAAAGGTCAGGATCTCCCTATTGCCAGGAGACGTTGCCAGTCCTCTGTCCTCCGCACTTTCGCATGACCTACTTCCCACTTACTAGATTCCCACTGACATATCCACTCTGTAGCACCCTTAAAGGTTGCATAAGAGTCAGTATAGACGATGGTAGCACCATTCTCTACGGCCAGTAATAAAGCCCGTAGTTCTCCTACTTGTGCACTACCTTCACCCTCTTCTTCGACTGTCTTCCCAGTACCAATCTCCAACGCCACTGCTTTATATTGCCATTTTGATCCCACTCAAGAAGCAGATGCATCTGTGAACCACACTCCCTGCACATCTGAGCCTGCCATGAATTCGGGTGCCTCCTCAATTGGAGAAGGTTTATATGGTTGACCCAGCAAGGCTGGGTCAGGGTTTACAGGTTGCTGTAATTTGAAAACCTTAGTCAGACCCTCCTTTAGTGGGAGCAATTGGCTTATCCCTTCTAGGTATACATACCATTTCCTAACTGTGGCCTTTTGGGCTACTCCCTCCGGAGGAGGTGACCCATTGAGGATTGAATTTAAGAGAGGGAAAGGACCCTGTACTATAACATCCTGTGAGGTACGCAGCTTTTCAGCCTCTTTAACTGCTCTAGTGAGGGAGAGGACCCCCTTTTCCCAATCTGAATATCGTCACTCCGTTTCTTTGAATGCAGTGGAGGAGAATAATAATGGCCTAGCTGGTCCCTGTGGCCCCTTTTGAAACACGCCACAGTATGAGGCATGTTCAGCAAATCCCCATTCCACCCTTAAAGGATCTCGTAGGTGCAATGGACCTAGCCTCTGATAAGCTTTAAGCTCATCTTTCAGAGTGTTAAGGGCTAACGTATGTTGCCAAGTCCAATCCCATTTCCTGTTTTTTCGGAGCAAGTCATAAAGAGGGCGGCCAATCACCGAAAACTCTGGTATATGTTTTCTCCAATAGCCCATTTTTGACTAACAGATTCCAGATGGCCTCAGCCACTTGTCCTACCTGTTCCTTGTTGTCCCCACCAACCAGGATATCATCTATATATTGATATATGTGGACACCTGGGGGTACCTCCACAGCATCAAGGAGCTTGGCTAAAGCATTGTGAGCGATAGTAGGGGAGTGCTTGTATCCCTGGGGAAGTCGATTAAATGTGTATTGGGTCCCTTCCCAAGTGAAGGCAAACTGGGGTTTGTCCTCTTCCCTTAGGGGAACCATAAAAAAACCCCATATCTTTGACACCTAAAGCAGCCATCCATGGGTGGGCTGCAGCCTGTATTGCTGTTATCACTGAGGTGATACTTGGGATGGCAGAAATTAATGGTGGGGTGTTACTACTCAATTTTCTATAATCAATTGTTAGTCGCCACCTTCCATCTGATTTACGGACTGGCCAAACAGGAGAATTATAAGGAGAATGTGTGCAACTGATGATCTCTCTTTTCTCCAGATCATTAATTACTTCCGAAATGCCCCGTTTGGCCACGGCTGGAAGTGGGTATTGAGGGACACAGGTTACCCTAGATTGCGGTAGTGCAGGAGCAACCTGCAATGTTCTCACATGTATAGCCTCTGCCTCCCTGCCCCCAATGCTCCACACGCTACCATTGGGTAGATACCATTGTCTACCTGCCAGCACATCAAATCCCAGTATATTTCCCTCATAGGGGCTTAAAGCCACCTTCACAGCTGTCATTCTTTTTTTTTTCCCCGGTAGCCAAAGTTGGGTTCGAGCTATGGGGCATTTTTCTGTCGCCCCTGTTACTCCTCTAATGTTTATAGCCTTTCTTGATGGCCTAATTCCCAGCTCACTAGCTTGTTGCTCATTTAAAACACTAATTTGGGCTCCTGTATCAATTAAGAATTCCAAACTTATCCGTTTTGGGCCCACAGGAATGGGTATATAAGGCTCCTTATCAGCAGACCATTGGCAGGTATTCACCATGCGGACTGGGCGGCCTGAATCCCAAACCGCAGCTCCTAGTTTTTAGCCCTTCAGTTCCTCTCGCAGTGCCGCAAAAGGGTCCCGTTTCTCTTCCCGAGGGGGCGGGGTTGCTGGCACTTCCCTTTGGTCTCTAGCTTTCCCCTCCAGCAATCCCACCCCCGGATGCCGCCGGCGGACTGCCCGTGCAGCACGGCTCGGGCTGCCCCCAGTGCCGGTGCCTTCCGCCAGAGACCGTCCCTTCCGGGATCGTAGTTCCGACCCGACGGCGCCCGAGTTCGAGACCGCTCGGGGCGGGGTTTACAACCGGCTGGGTGGACCTTCCTGCTGCCCTCCGTTAACTCCGACAGTCCCTTTTCCCTGATAGTAACAGATTCTCCTCTCTCCTTGGGGTCTGCAACCCCAGCCCAGTAAGGTACTCGGGACGTTATCGACTGATCACTTGCCGGACCAGCCCTCAGAAACACTCCCGGACCCCAGTAACTTCTCGCTTCATCATCACTCAACAGTATCCAGTCCTCCCCCGTTAGAGAAACTCTCCACAAATACTCAGGTTCGGTTTCGCTCGGCTTGCGCGAAAACTTAGCTTGCAACTTGCCGAGTTTGGGTCCCAACCAAGGGGCCGTACAAACAGCACTCCGGGGGCTCCCACCGTGTGGACCCCGCGTGCCCTTCTGTTTCAATAAGGGGCCGCACGTCCCTTTCCTCCAAGTCCACCTTCAGACAATCTATTTCCCCTTGCCTTTTAGCAGAATCACTCTTTCGGTTCTGTGCTTGAATCAAGCAGGCGCCCAGGAGGGCACACACACTGCCTTTGCCGTCTCGACAAGTTCCGTGGCATTGTTCTACTCTCTCCACGACCGCTGCCGGGTCGGACCACTTCTCCTTCGCCCATTCTAGCTCTGAGTGAGAAGGGCTGCAGCCGTGCCTCCGTAATAATTCCTCTATTAACACCATCCTGCCGACTACGCCAAAATGTTATGGATGCACGACTAACCAAATCCAACAGGTGTTAAAACTCAGATTTATTCTTCAGCAAAAGTTAGTTAGAAGTCCGGTAACATTCTATAAAATCACAGGCTCAATGATGTAAAGAGAATTAATACTACACGGCCGACTTAAGAATTCCCAAGATTAAAGTGATGGCTCAAAACGCGCGTATCACTCACCTAAAAGCTGAGGGCTCTCTCCCTCGAGGAGTTACCTCGGGCGGTGCCCCGGCCCGAGGGGGAGTCCCCGACTGCAGACCCGCTGCTCCGAGGAGGACTGCCAATGTGTCCTCCGGCGGGACCCCGTTTATACCCCTGTCGAATCTGACCTGTGGTCATTTAATTCTATTGGCCAGAAGGGTCACCTTGGTGTACCTGCCGCATCCCGATTGGCCAGTTCAAATTTCAACCTGCAGCCTCCAGGGTTTCCTTCCCCTTCTCCCTTCCTGGAGAAGTTTCGTTTCCTGCTGGCAGGATGGGGGGGGGCAGGATTTACTGCCACAGCCCTTCCTTGTGGGAGAAGGAGCCGGACGTTTGCCTTTCCGGAAAGACGCTGTGCCGAGGCCGAGCACCGTGAGATGTTCCAACTCTGGGAAACCACAGTTCTCTGTGCTGTTCTGCTTGTAGATAGGGCGCCAAGGGAAGGTGAAGACCAGCAAGAGCTTTCAGGGCTGGGCCCTTCCTTGTGGGAGGAGGAGCCGGACGTTTGCCTTTTCGGCAAGAGGCTCTGCCGAGGACGAGCGCCATGAGATGTTGCGTCTCTGGGAAAGCACAGATCCCCAGTGCTGTTGTGCCTGTAGATAGGGCGCCAAGGGATGGTGAAGAGCAGCAACAGCTTTCAGGGCTGGGACCTTCCTTATGGGAGAAGGAGCCGGACATTTGCCTTTTCGGAAAGGTTTCTGCCGACACCGATGGCCATTAGATGTTCCGTCTCTGGGAAAGCACAGATCCCCAGTGCTGTTGTGCCTGTAGATAGGGCGCCAAGGGACGGTGAAGACCAGCAAGAGCTTTCAGGGCTGGGCCCTTTCTTGTGGGAGAAGGAGCCGGACTTTTGCCTTTTCGGAACGACGCTCTGCCACGGCTGAGGGCCATGAGATATTCCGTCTCTAACAAAGCACAGATCCCCAGTGCTGTTGTGCCAGTAGACAGGCTGCCAAGGGACTGTAAAGACCAGCAAGACCTTTCAGGGCTGGGCCCTTCCTTCTGGGAGAAGGAGCCAGACGTTTTCCTTTTCGGAAAGAGGCTCTGCCGAGGCCGAGCGCCATGAGATGTTCCATCTCTGGGAAATCACAGATCCCCAGTGCTGTTGTGCTTGTCGATAGGGCACCAAGGGACCATGAAGAGCAGCAACATCTTTCAGGGCTGGGCTCTTCCTTGTGGGAGGAGGAGCCCGACGTTTGCCTTTTCGGCAAGAGGCTCTGCCGAGGCAGAGCACCATGAGATGTTCCGTCTCTGGGAAAGCACAGATCCCCAGTGCTGTTGTTCCTGTGAATAGGCTGCCAAGGGAAGGTGAAGGCCATCAACAGCTTTCAGGGCTTACTTTTCCTTACCCTTTGAAGGACAACTTCAGTGGCTTCCAGGAAAGAAGCTCTTGTGTACCATTAATCAAGTAGTTCTCATAGGGTGAGACAGGCAACTGCTCGTCAAAGTTTTCCATTGCGCTAACCGCACGAATTGAAGCTAGGCATTACAGGCTCCAATATCAATAGAGTAGGAAGTAAGGAGGGGAGGGTGTGTTGGGGGACTTGTAATAAGCTGCCTGATTACTGTTCTACTGGCTTTACTCCTGGCCATGACAACAGTTTGTCCTTTCAGGGCCTTGATGGCACTCCTGCAGGGATGATGCGTAATACAGTTGGGTTTGCTGCTGTCTTCATAAAATGCCCCCTCGTGGCCACTACAACGATATCCTGAAAGAGCGTGCAAACTATTGCCTTCCCATTAAGTCTCACTACATCTGCTTGTAACTGCTTCTCATCTCGTGGTTTCATGCTTCTTCCAGTGCAAGAGGTTGAAGAATTTCATGCATGAAGCAGAGAGCTTTAGTCTCTGTGGTATCTTGAGCTCCCTTCTCCAAGAAAAGTAGCCAAAAATAGCTGACTGTGCCTTTTCCAGGAGTTCCCATTAAAAGGAAACCTGCAAAAATAAAGATCTGCATAACAGAAAATAGACTGAGACCAAAGTTCCCAGATGAATTTGCAAAGTACTTCTGTGAATCTGCATAATCACTTGCTTTAAAAAAAAAAAAAAAAAGAAAAAAAGCCAAATCTATACTTCTACTTAAAGTTTGTAACTTTTAAAAAATTAACACAGCTGTTTCAGGTTTTGGTACTGCCTCCTCTTACCCTGTAAGAGAAAAAAACAATGAGTAAACCAATTCAGATTTATTACCACTTGAAAGCTTTGGAGATACTAGAGACTCACAGTTCATTAAGTAAGTGAGCTGTTCCCAATGGCACAGATGCTGCGTAGTCCAGTAAGAAGTGTATTCTGTAGCTGGCTGATTCCAGGAGACTGAAACATGGTAATGGCAAAGAGACTTGCCTAAAGGACAACTAACTACTACACTTAATTAATATTCATTACGGTCCACACCAACCTATAAACAGTCTGAAGAGAGACTGTTGCAATTCAGAAATTGGTACTGAGACCTGATTCACTTCCGGATACCTTTACTGCTGCCAGTCTGTCAAACTTATCTGGCCTGCCAAGCGAGACTATAGGTCCCAGGAGGAAGGTCTTGCTGCAAGAAAGGCTTTAATTCCAGCTTTCTTTACAGATCGTGATCAGCTTGCTGACAGATGCGGTCTTGTAAATTGGTGGTGCTACCCAGTTTCACCAACTTTACCGGTTCTCTTACTCTGTTTTTAGACTGCTAGGGCTTTGGGGCAATTTGGGGGGATTTATCATCCTGCCTCCACAGCACAACAGGGTGGTCCAAGACTACAGCTCCTTGGCTGTATGGCAACCCCATGGTCAATCTGATCTCCTACATGCTTAGGCAACTACATGTGAAATGATCTACATATTGTTACACAGTCTCTCTACTTCACAACAAGCATATATTGTGTTTACTCTATCATACTCAGCAATCAGCGCTACAGGCCAGGAACTGTTCTTTTGTTTCACAGTGATTCATCCAGTGGTACACTGATTTCTTTTCAGGGTCCCTGAGCTCTGTCATGCTACTGCTACTAATTCTTTTTCTCCAACAGTGGGCCGTGACAATGCTCTCAGGGTGCAAAAAGCCCATTAAGAAGTAAACCTGAAGTAATTACAATGTTTCTTAAAAAATCCATGGAATTTAGTTGCTGGATTTTTTAAAACTAGAGTTTACATTCCTTTTACATATCTTAGTTACACATGGTATTGTTTCTGCTTCCTGAATATGCATCTTCAAGCTTCAGTGTCAACATAAATACTGGTACAGCTATGCACTTATACGAATATTTGCAGAAGCAAAAGTGCTATGACCTACGTCACAAAAAACTCTGTGGTGGCAGGTGACCCAGTTACTACAGACTTGGTCAGTTCAGGACTTCACACTTGGAACACAGTTAAAGCCTTATTTGCAAAACAGCACTGCTGTAACTGGTCAAGTGGAAACCATGTGACCTGGCATGTTTTCAATTGTAATGTAGACAGAACTTTTCATTTACATAGCCTAGGACTAACATCTACTTCTGTTCTGATGCCAGAGGACACCAGAAATGTAGGAAGTGAAAAAAGAAAGGCAGCCACTGGGATAGTTTACTCAGACTATTACTGTCTCATCGTTACTATCCCTGCTTGAAAGAATGTTTACTAGTGCCCTTAGAAGAAGAATGGAAAAATAAAATTAAATACATAGCTGAATGGAACCACAGAATAAATTATATTTAGCATAGCAGTTACAGTTTCTCCCAGACTATATGTATTATGAATGACCTATATTTGTGTGGTCAACTACCCTGCCTCATAAACATCCCTGTAATTAATTTGAAAGAACAAAAACCAGGGGTAAATAAATGTAGTGTTATTTTTGCTCCCTTTAACAGAGTGTTTGGCTCCTTAGCTATATACAGACAGTTGATTCACCACAGCTGATGAAGCAGGACTCTCCAGCCAGGGATGAAGGTGATGGCAAGAACCTCCTAAAGTGATAAAAAAAAAAACAAACCCCAAACCACAAAACCCGATTATGGTTTATGAAAACAATAAAGAGCAGAGTAGCTACTGCTTAACAGACTAAAGGTGGGTTTTTTTCCCCTCGCCTTAACAGCGACTATGGCCACTCTATTCTCTAGCAATCCTGTCCAGTTCTCTCTCTTTTGCAATATCCTTCTGTCTGTAAGCCTCTAACCCACAATTCTTTCAACTTTTGCAACAGACACTGGCTGTCTTCCAACCCAGAGCTTTCTAATGCAGTGTGCATAGCAGTGTTTTATGAACAGAAGTTTGGTTTCTTCATAAATGCCTGTTCTGGCTCAGTAGGACGGAGGGGAGCCAGAATTCTCTGTGGCTCCCTTTACAAGAGTGTCTCCATCTTTGCTCACAATATGCTCAAGCAGCAGAGACTGATCAACAGCTTTATTCAAGAAATTGAGGAAGATGCACACTCCTAAAGCTGGAGAGAAGGGGTATGTCAACTTCCCTCAACTGAGTGTTTCTTCCACTTTTATTTGAGGGGCTTTAAGCAACTTATTAAGCAATAGCACATTCTTAGGCCCTGGAAACACGCTCATTGTACTTTTCCACTGCATTGAATAAGCTCTGATTACAGGAATACGTTTATTAAATTTGGGGGCATGCAATAATACATTCATAGCAACACAGTACAGTTAAGAGCCAAAAACCCAATCACGCACCTCTCTTACAGGCAAAGCTTCCACTTGGGTTGACTGGAATTTTGTCTGAGTGATAAGAATACGCAGCCCAGTAAACATAACATTCATTTAAGTATTGTAAGGAAGATGGCTACCAGCAACTTGCTGTAAACTTTACCATTCATTCAGAAAGATACAACATACCAGTTCACATACATAACATTCATAACTCAATCGATGCAACTCGGTAGCTACAACCCTTTCCTAAATATAAGGATTTGGCTTCTACTGAAGCCAAGAGTAATTTTTGACAGTGAATCTAAAGGGGGATAACTTTGGGCCTAAAATGCATGATAATAAAAAAAGTCTGATATCATGGCTGTGAGTTGGAGGCAAACCCATGGCAACACCAAGGTCCTGTGCTGCTCAGTCTTGCAGTACTTAACACACATCTTAGGGATTCATGTTTCACCGAGCCACAGACCCTCTCCAAGTCATGCAGTTCAACATTATTTTGTGATACCTAAGGCCTTTGTGGCTTCAATGCATGGCGTTAAGCATGGAGCCTCCTACACTGAAATGGTATCACAGGATATCCAGTTTTTCATAACAGTTGACATGATACTTTTGCAAAGATTTACTCAATCACTTAAGAGCTACATTCAACTTTCACATAGAAACTCCAGTTAGATGCTGCAGCAACTGTTCAGCAGCAGCAGAAGGCATCTCTAGCAAAGTGTCTAAGCAAGAATCTCAATGAAGACTATGTAAAAAGCCATCTACAATTTGGACAGTTAGAACTCCAGCATTTTTGCCTTTTTCTTTTTTTTTTTTTTTTAAGGACATACACTTACCATCCATTCATTTTCTGTAGACACTAGTAGTAACTCCTTAGAAACTATGTCACTTTTTTTTTTTTTTTTTTAATACAATTCTACTATCAGGAATTATTTGCATTTCTCCTTACCAATCTCACCCACCCCCACAATGGTAAGATTTAAGAACTTACCCATCAGCACTTAGTAAGATGTTAACTTGGATCTGACAGTCCTACGGCACTGCACGTTGTGCTAAAATTCTCAGCAAGACATTTTTGTGGAGAACCAAAAATAAGCAAGAAACAAATTTGTGATTATTTTTTTCTGCTTAAGAAGGTAATCAAGGTCTGAAAGGAAAAGTTGTTTTTTGCAAGCTTATAAAAAAGCTACAGGAAAGAGTAGTGGGCTATCACATACGTAGTGGCTTAAAAATCAGCAGCTGGTTTCAGTTATAGTCTCTGGAGATAGTTACAACAGTCCTTAGCTGGATACAGTAACTATTCTGTACTGGGAATCCCCATTGCATTCCTTTACTAGATGGAGTAATGCCTAGGACCAGACTCTTCATAAGAAGCGGCATGAGGTAATGACAAAAATACATCTAGGAGTTTTCGCAGCTTATGTCACTAAGGGTTACGTAAGGCAGTATTAATAAGTCTGCTCCCTCCTGAAGTCAAAGTCAAGATTACCAGTTTCAAGATACTTTTTTTTTTGCCCTTGGCTTCTTACTCATTAAGGCAAAAAGTATTCTATTACTTGCTCTCTAGTTTCTACAGGGACATCCACTGCAAGAGCAGAAGTGGAGGTGACTTCATATTAACCATTTCTTTGCTTAGACCTAACAAGTGAAACCACAGGAGACATTAATTCCTGCAATGGAATGTCTTGCTCAAAGTTACTAACCATACAGAATTTCAATACAGAGCTGCTCCTCTTTAAGGAGATTGATCATGCATCCTTTACCCCTTCCACCTGGACCTCCAAGCCGCACACACCGCAACCAGCTAAGAAAGCAGATAGAAAACAGCAAAGTTTGCAGGAAGTCTGGTATCAAAGAGCCTCCCTCACCGAGTCTTTATGCATGAGTAACTTTTCTTTCAATCACTTTGACAGAGGACTGTCATAAACAAAGGAAAATATTTCAGTTGAATGTTGCAGTTTGAACTTTATTTGAACCAGCTGTAATCTAATCTGCATAGTCCTGGGGCAGTATCGAACTTCTGCAATAGCCAGGGAAACTCCAGAACAGTGACGTCACTCTGCACTGGGCCAAGCGTTGAGTCAGGGTATATTAAGGTGAAGCGTGTAATCTCACTTACGCTGGATCAAGTCTGGGAAAGTAGTAACCTAACTTCTTCCTAAACTTCTTCTTAACACCCTAAGTGAGGGGGAAAAAAAAAAAGTAAGAGCAATTACAAGATAATTCTGCAAAGCAAGAGTTAAAAAAAAAAATCCGTGTAAAGGCACATACTTTGATATCAATTAGCTAGGTTAGTTTGAGACTAGTTGCATAAATGCATGTGCTGACCTAGAGGTTAAGGGCAAAACAGCCTGTGGCAGTACATCCCGCCCCCCCCCCATCCTGCCAGCAGGAAACGAAACTTCCCCAGGAAGGGGAAGGAAACCCTGGAGGCTGCAGGTTGAAATTTGAACTGGCCAATCGAGATGCGCCAGGTACACCGAGGTGACCCTCCTAGCCAATAGAATTAAATGACCACAGGTCAGATTCGACAGGGGTATAAACGGGGTCCCGCTGGAGGACATGTTGGCAGTCCTCCTCGGAGCAGCGGGTCTGCAGTCGGGGACTCCCCCTCGGGTCGGGGCACCGCCCGAGGTAACTCCTCGAGGGAGAGAGCCCTCAGCTTTTTGGTGAGTGAGACACGCATTTTGAGCCATCACTTTAAATCTTGGGGATTCCTAAGTCGGCCGTGTAGTATTAATTCTCTTTACATCATTGAGCCTGTGGTTTTATAAAATGTTACCGGACTTCTAACTAACTTTTGCTGAAGAATAAATCTGAGTTTTAACACCTGTTGGATTTGGTTAGTCGTGCATCCGTAACATTTTGGTGTAGTCGGCAGGATGGTGTTAATAGAGGAATTATTACGGAGGCACGGCTGCTGCCCTTTTCCCCCAGAGCTAGAATGGGCGAAGGAAAAGTGGTCCGACCCGGCACCGGTCGTGGAGAGAGTAGCATGGTAATATTACAGGGTTGTAGACTATTAAAAAACACTTACTTTTCATATTTGCTTTGCTGCTTATCTTATCACCTACTTCAGCTTTAATTCCTTCAAATTCATGATGGATTTTTATTTACACAGGTGCTGAAGTTGTATACATACTGTAGCTAGTACACAGACTTGACAGTATTTAAATACCATGATTTTAACACAGGTCACAAAACCAAGGTAACCATTTTATAAACTCAAGGTGGAGCTCTGCTAAAAGCCACTTAAGTAACAGGGGTTCTGTTTCCTAATTTTAACCTGTGAGGAAACCTAAGCCTTGCACTCTTTAAGTTTTGGGGGGTTTGGAGTGGAGAAGGAAGAATAAGACCTCTCAAACCCACTAAGGCAAATTTTCTAAGAGATGAATTGCACTTGAAGCAAGCTGGAAACCAGAGGTAATAAGGAAAAAAGTAAGTATATTGTCATAGTCATGCTTTCTCCACAAGTTTGGAATACTAGCAGTAGGGGGAATGCTAGAGAATGAAGACCTTACAAGATAGCTACATGCCTCTTTGGTCTTGTCACTAGGGTTTTAGGTGGATGCTTAAGATGATCAGAGCTCAGAACTGCTGTTTAAGCCAAGCAACTAATTTTAAAAGAATTCAGGGGTATCTGTTGTCCGCACAGCAAACTGGGACTTCAGCTGTCAATGCAGTTTGCAAGCTGCGCTATTCAGAGGGTGTTAATTCAAAACCTGGAAATACTAGAAGCAGGAAAACGGTGTTCCTAGTCTCCTCAAATTTACTCTACCATGACACTATCATGTTGTAGAAGATATTTTTTGTGGCCCTGCCCCCCCCCACCTTACATTTGGTTTTGTTGTTTGGTGTTTTTAAGCAGATCCCATGTGCATTAAAAAAAAAAAAAAAAGACTGAAGATTTTAAATTTCTCTTTGGAAGACAGTATTTTACAGTACATACAAAAATACTCTGGAAAAATGTACAACTTCATTTACAAAAACACCAAGTTATAAAGAAATTACAATAGACAGATAGCATAACATTTGTTTCATATGATCAGAATTTCTCCCCACCCCTCAAAAAACCCTAACGCACTTAACTGGGTAAGCAGTGTTATCAGTTCACAGAACTGGACCTTCAGACTACAAGTTTTCATGTAACCATGTAGAACAGCTTTCAGGGTTTATCTGAAACCAATTTCTGCATGCCAACTGCTTTCAAGACTGTACCTTGCAAGTGGGTAGCAGTGTCACAACAGCCTTGGCTATTGCAATGTTTAAGTTACATCTTCAGCTGTGTGTTCTGAGTTTAGCTTTACTACCCAGTGACAACAAAGAAACCCCTCAAGTCTCATGCTGCAGCAGTCTTAAGACAAAAATCAGATACAATGGCATGGGACATGTCTATCATCTCCATACCTTGGTAGCATCCTCTGCTGCAGTTTCTTCAATATTTAAATTATTTATGGGCCTCCGTGGGAGGCAATACTTGGGTAGTGCATGGCTGTGTTAGGCAGTGGAAAGCTACTAGCTGAGGAAGCTGAGCACCATTGTGATACATGCACAGGAGTGTATGTGCCCAACAGGAAAATAATTTAAGATAAGAATAATATATGCACATGCACTAGGAAAGCACAAATGAATACAAGCACGCTCATACACACTTGAAACCACAATGTGGTTGCAGTGACTAGTTAACCTGTTTACATACATTCTGAATCCAAGTCACAGGACAGGTTGGTTTTTGTGGCTTTTTCAAAAGCTGTTTCAGCTAGTGACAGGTAAGACTTTTAAAAAGACTAATAAGGATAACTCTTACAAGAATATATTTGGGAAATGAAGACTGAAATAAGTTAAACTAAAAAGCATATTTTTGTTTACATCAACAAATGCGTACAGTATTTATGTGAGGTAGTCTAGGCACTAGAACAGTCCATTCAGCTTTCCAGTTAGTCCACTGAGTAAAACCCCTTCAAAATTACATTGTCTGTAGATCTGCTGCTGACATCTTCTGGATTGCCACCATCTTTGAATGCTGAATCCTGGCCAGTTAACTAGAAGAACAGAATACACAGACTCAAAATAATTGCTATACCAAAATTACCTTCATATTTGAGTACAGCTTCCAGTCAACACTTTAAATGTATTAGTGGCCATTCTTAAAGCAACATTTAGACAAGACTACCATTACCGCACAGGAATCTCAAGCCTCGCAAAAAGTCTTACTACCTAAATCTGTACTTGAAAGGTTCAATAGTAGGTAACAGTTCTGCAAGTTGATTCTTTACAAGTGTTAAAATTGAGTTTTTTCTAGTTGTTCTTTGCCTCTGCCTCAAATCAAGCCACACGAACAGCTATTTAAGGAGAGTTACGTACAGCAATAAAACAAATCAAGCATTAACCTAAAGCTTCCACAAAAACAAGATTTAACAAGCAACTCCACACTCTGATTTCAGCAGTGGACAACCTATTGAGTAGGCTGCTGATTCCTAAAGCAGCAAAACTATCAATAGGCATTCAAAAATCATCTGCCAGAACAAGATTAGCTCATACTTTTACATTTATAAGATTCATATCCTCTTCATTTTGAGATAATTTTTTTTTTTAATTAAGAACTGCTTCCAAATAAGCCAGTTCATTCAGCAATTGGTCAGTGCAGTAATATATACAAGTACAGTAGTATTTAGAGACCCTGCCACCAGACCAGAAACAGTCAAGTGCCAGATCTTGGAAAAAAAAAAATTGTTTAATAGCTCTACAGTATATTCAAGACAATTTCTCACATCTACATCCTAGTAAAATTACCATTATGCTTAAATTTAGATTCCTGAATCCACTGGGGATGTATATATGCATTTCTTCTCAGTTACGTCATTCATTGTACATCAATAATTAATTCTACTTCAAACCCTCCCTGGCCTAGCCCTCCTTCCTTACCTTTTCTCTGTCTACTGGTTTTTGGGGGCATTCTTCTGATGTAGGTGAATGAGGTCCTTCAGTGGTCGGTGAATAAGGTCGTTTAGGTGCAGCATTCTTAGGATCTGTAATCAGAGTCCCACTTAATTCACGCTGTCCTTGGACAAAATGTGCTCTGAGTTGAGAAATTGTGTTATGTCCTGGAATGGTGCAACCAACTGGAGGTCCCAATGTTCTTATTGCAACTGTAGCCTCCACTTCTGCAGGAGACACCGAGCTTTTAGAGTTCAGCCATGAAATTAAAGACTGCATTCCACCCACTACTTCAATACATACTTGAATCAGTAACAGGAATGGAGAGTCCGTTAGACACTGATGGCACAACTACACGAGGTATCTTCTCTCTGTTGTTAGTACCATTAGATTTCTGATACACGGCATTTCTGTAAAAATCAGATGCTAGAGTTATAAAATGCTAGTTTGTAAATACTATACATTTCATTTCCAGAAAGTCCATGCAAGACAAGTGTCTATCTTAGGTCGTTGTCACAGCTCTACAAAACAACAAACTCCCAGGCAATCTAGCATGAGATCTTCATTTTGCTGAACTTCAGACCGCAGATTTAAACTTAAGCATTTTCTTCAGTGAGTCTCTATGTACTTGTACTGTTTTCCAGCTTAGTATATCCAGCACTCTGTAGCACTTTTCATGAATGTACCTCCTCTACCCATACAGGCATTCAATTTTATTTTTTTTAATGCTACTCCTACAGTACCAAACGGTCTGAACACAGCAAGCATTACACATTTGGTAGTCTTGGGCTATTACTCTCAAGATTTCATATTCCTCCTGTGCTGAAGTAGCTTGTAAACAGACTTCCCAGGAAGTGACAGACACTTTTACTGCCTGAGTTCTCATACTGCTGCACCAAGTCTAGCGTTTCTGTGATCAAGATCAGCACTTCATTAGAAAATAATACTGCTTGGCAGTAACCATACTTTTTGTTAGAAAGAACAGTTACCTACATATAAAACATTCTGGCTTCAAGTTACACACTAACCCAAGGGGATCTATATTCAAGACCAAATAATTTCTCTGGTATCAAGTTCTCCTTTCTTCCTACATGTGTTCATGTACATTAAATTAATTTTTTCAAGGATTTCTTTAACCTGTCTTCCCCCATGTGCCCAAAGGAGATGCCAGCTTTGTTCCTGAAGCCATTAGAGCCCTCCACGTCCTTATGAACAACATAGATTCAAACAAGAAATCCTGGACCTCATTCACATTGTGAGTCAGTTAAAAAGCAGCTTCTTCACAGTTTTAAGGGTATGGTGCTAAGCTTTCTCTCTCTGCTGTAGAAGTGTCCAATTTAGAAACCTTATGTAACGAAGAGGAATTATCTGGTGTTCTGGAGTCCACGTCTCTGCAACTGTCCAAACGGCTTCCATCTGAAGAAGTCCTTTTGCACTGAAGCCCATGAGCATTTTGACTAGTACATGGCATGCTTTGCTGAAACAACAACAACAAAATAATGACGTCTTCAAGTAATTATTAAAGCAAAAGAAAATATTGCCAGAAGAGCCAAATGTTTATTATACCTTTTTTCTTTTCTGTAACAAAAAATAGTGGAGATGCTTTCTCTTCACATGAGCTGCCTCAATCTTCATACCTTCCTTTAGCACATTGAGGTGGTTAGCCTGGCTGTAAACTAACAGGAAATTTAGTGTTGTAGCTTAGTGGGAATGTTTGCATTAGGTATTTGTCAAAGTTACATATGGTTTCTTTAGAAACAGCAAGCCTTTAAGTCTGTCCAGCCCAAACAAAGAACAAGAAGTTGCCTCAAGATGAACGTGACCTAAGATGCCCATTTCATATCCAGTACAGACCAGATACATAACAGCTATTTAAGTTCAAATATGCATTTATGTGCTCAGTTACAGCTGTGGTTTGCAAATCATGCAGCTCACATCTGAGCTGATTTTTAACCTGAAGGAGATAATACTCCTTAACCCTTAGTTTTCTGTTTGAAAATAGATCTAGACAACTTTCTGAATCAACCCAAATGTGCACAGCTGATGAGAGACCAGACACCTTACTCAAGATTCAGACTAATTTTTTTTTATTTGATATTTACAGCAGTGATTGTGGGTTTTTTCGTAACAGTTCTGTAATATCATATAACTTTCCAGTAATTTAGGTGTTAAAATTCTATCTGTCCAAGAAAGACTGGATTTTAGGGACATCTGACTTATCAGAACCACTACAATTTAAACCAGTTTTTCTTAACTGCCTGCAAACAACCTTTTATGCAACTTAAAAATGCTATACTAGCACAGCAGTTATTACAGAATTAAGTCAAATTTAGATAAGTTTAACAAGCCTATCGTGATCATAACTGGAAAGTCAGCTTACTAACATACAGAGTGGGAATCAAAGTAAGGACATGCAACAAAACCAAAAAGGCTTAGAAGTCTTTCTACAGGAGACCTAGAAGTGAAACAAAAGCACAAATATGAACATTCATGCTAATATGAACAGTTGCTTCAAAGTAAATTCAATAATGTTTTTATGTAAAAGTGAGATAAAGTTCATTTAACAAAAGCCTTCCAAACAGTGAGCCTTTTACTCTTGAGCCCATCAACTTGAAGTTAATCTTTGCCCTCTCAAAATATTCTCTCAAAGTCAAGGCATATGATAAAAGCTTTCTTGCACATAAGTACTGGTCACTCCCACATTTGCCAAAGGATATCACACCTCTCAAGAAATACCTTTTCTGTTCAATCTCTCTGGATTCAAACCCTATATCTGAAACATAGTATAGGCTGTGTTTCACTAAACTAAGAGCACACAGCTATGCTAATAAAGTTTGTGCATAGAAATACAGGATTTAACATTAGTTCTAGCCTCTTAGCAGTACATAAACCTTGTTGACATAATTTACATTTGCCACAACATTGAAACACAGCGCCACTGGATCTAACGTACAAGACAAGCATCAGTTCAGAGAAGAGTGCAAATCTGAGAAAGTCACCCCACCTGGCCTGAAACTCAGACAAGAGTTTTGATGCCTTTTTACTGTGCTTTTCTCATATCCCAAAGCATGAGCTAAAAAGAAGGTCAGCTTTTACTGCATTTACTCATGTTGTCTGAGCAACACAACACACAGCTCACGCTGGTACCATGGAGAAATGTTTGTTTGCACTGATGAAGAGTTTAAAGGAGTCCACTGTTTAGAACTTTTTGTCCAAACACACTTGTCACTTCAGAAGAGTAACCTGATTTCCTTAGTTCGTCATTATGATAGCTAGGCATGAGCCTGACAGCACACATGCACTTCTGAAAGGCACAAGAGCAGTCAGCTTGGGAAGAAGTAAACAGATTGTGGAAAAGACCTATGCTTTCAAAGAACTCCTCACCCCCAAACCCCTTTATTCTAGCATTATCTAACAACACTTGCAATATTACTTTATTTCTACATCTATCAAAAGTAATAATGGAAGATGAACATGAAGCTTTACATGCAAGACTGCGTGTCGTTACAATGTGACCACTCACTGCTTTTCAAAGTTCTGGGATGGTATCATACACAAACTGTTATTTTGGAAAAAATACTCTCAAGAGGCACCAACAACTTATTTTAGAGTCTGATACAGTTAGCTCCCACTTTCAAAGTTCAGCAACTGACAGCTGGACATCTCCTGGCTTCACATCTGACTGTCCACCACATGAATCGCAGTTCCTTTCTGAGTGTTTACGATGATCTGCAGAGCTGTTATTTCACATGTGGTATATGGTATAGGACTGTAGTACACACTTTTGTTTCAAGATGGACTTACTTTGCCAAAGTGTCAAAATAGTATGTTTTTAAGGCTAATCTTCTATGTGTCATGCTCTATAGAAATATCTAATAGCTAATACCAGCACAATTCACTTTGTGAAGCAACTTGCACTAGAATAAAAAAATGAAACCCTACGAGACTAGAGCAAAATATAGGCTTACCTGTATCTTTGAACGACCATATAACGTACGTTAAATCAATGTTAACACTTTCTGCATTTTCCACTTTCCTAAATACGATTCCAAGAAACCACATTGACACATATCCACTCCTAAAAAGACAGATTCACAAATCTATCATTTATGCACAGATGCCAGTTATTTGGATGCTAGTATCTACTCTCAAGAAGGGATTAAGCAAAACAGTTTAGTTGTACGCAGCAGTTAAAGATTAGAGTCAGCCCATACTTAAGTTCTCCGAGAACTCCCCCCTGAAGTTCTCCCTTCTTTAAAAAGATCCCACATGGTCAGAACCTTGCCTGTCAGACCTCGTACCTACAAAACAGCAGGTACGTAGCTGAACATCTCTCACAGATAAGCTGAGGTGAATAAATATAAACAAGGTAGAATACATTGGCCAAACTGGCTTTCAGAAAAGTAATGAAACCCACTGTTTACAAGCTCTCGGTTGCCAGGGAAAGACTGTGGCTTTACATGTGCAATAGATATAAATTCATTCCTCTCCAAGTTTCCAACCAGCACACAAATTTTAGATTCGACAAGGCCAATCCTAATAAGAACAAGAGACATTTACTCATTTTAACCGTATCCAGCACAGTAGTTATATACCTTTTTACAATACAATGCTAATACAAAAATGCTAACCAGTCAGTAAGTAGTAAGTTTCATTCAGCTGAGCAGATACTAGATATTTATATCACACACACTGTAGTTTGAGATGTTTCCAGTGACATTTGAGCTTTAAAGTTTCCAAAGACAGAGGTACATAAGTTTAACTTGTACTCTTAACAGGTCAGATACAACACCTCAACATATAGCCTATGATGAAAATATCAACAAGAAGCAGATTCCCAGCACCTCTGGCTGCATTTTGAAGTGCAGCAAAACTCCTTTTTACCCCAAAGATCAAGGAGAAGAACAGTTTAGAAAAGGCTCAAGCACAGCTGTTCAGTTACACCTGAGTAAAGATGCAATTCTTCCTGCAGATTTATCTGTGAAAAGAGTTTACCCTTTTCCAGCCAAACTGAAAAATATAGTTCCTTTAATAAACAACTTACCTAGTCAACGCAGTCTCATCAGAAACTTACCCAAGAAATGTATCATGACCACAAAGGCTCTTCATATAAATGAAGTACTGGCATTTTACCCTTTTACCTAAAACGCTGCTAGCTTTGAAAGCAGTCAGAGCTCTGCACGTTCTTCAAAAACATCTTATGTTGATGAACAACAGAGATGTGCCATCTATTCCCAAATCCATTCAAGAGCTGGTGAACTAAACTTGTTCTTACAGCAAACTGAAGCAAGTTTATCTTCTGCTTTTCATTTTCCCAGATGCAAAACTAAACCCCATTTGCTGCCATTTCTGTCACTGCAAAAACATCAACTTTTACTGGAGCCAGAACTTTCCTCATCTTTATTCTGAGATACAACAAGCTTTGTGCACTTAAAAACATTTCACAGTAAAAACTATTTGGCTCTAAGCCCTCTGCCCATAACTCCTTGTTGTACACCTAACTGCGACTAACATCAAGCTGTAGCTGATACGATTTTTAAGTGAACACATTAAAAAGTTCAGGTAAAATATATTACCTATTAGAGCTATTTTTAAACATGAAATAAGATGTCTTTTAGAGGTAGCACAAGAATTAAATTATTTGCCTTAAAGCGCAAGCCAAACTTTGAAGTATAACCAAGGTGCCCTCAGAACAGGGTTCTACTACACAGAGCTATTTTGCTTGCTTACTTGAGCAAAGCAGGCAAAGTACTCATTTCTTAAGAGTGAGAACACCACACACATCACAGTACCTTAATTCCTCACCGTTTCCCCTTATTTCAAGATTCACAGTTAGTCAGCCCATTCACATAGGTTAAACAAGTTATTATTGGCATATATCCCTTGAGACATTGACAAATATCATGTCAGAAGCAGTCATTTTCTCTAACTACAATTGAAGTGGATCTCACATTACGTTTCACAAAGTAGATCAGCACTCCTGCAATTTACCTATTGACTACCAAGTGTGCTGAAATGATAATTTTCAGCACTAAACATAAGATGCCTGAGCACACTACTAGATTAAAACTTAGTAAATACTATTTATCAGCATTCAGATGCTCTGTGCAGACGGTCAGGTTTCACCCAGATTAAACAGCCTTGTTTCACTTCACTGGAGAAATGTAGGCTCTGGAATAGGCTGACTACGTAACCAGAGCAACTTAGCACCGAGTGCAAAGTAGTCTTAAATTAAATATTACATCCAGTAAAAAAGTTATGAAACCAAGTCTTCAAAGGCTCTACAACAGTGGTCTTCAAAGTGGGGCTGTGTGTGTCAATTATGTATTGAACCCACATTCGAAGCAAGACTTACCACTCTAAGTGATGCTCTTCAGTAGAGGCACTAGCAGTCAGCACAATATAATGTCTAGAAGAAAAGAAAAATTAATATCCTAGCTCAGGACTTTATATTCCTTCAAGTGAAACCAAAACTGCCTTAAATGTATTGAATATGTCTTCCGGACAAGACAGATTATATCCTGCATTCAGCACAGTATTAACTGAAGAAAAGCTGATTACATCCTTCTGAATTGCATTCTGCTACATTCTAAGTATTAGAGTTGATTTTTTTTAAATAAAAGCAGTGTCAGTGGCATAACACATACAGTTTTTCTATCTTCCCTATACTTATCCTTACCAAAATTCATATGACTACCTCCAGTTTCTGAAAAACAAACATCAATGCCATCTTCTATTTAGACTGCAAGCTAAAACTCACTATGCTAACCAGTAAGTAAATAATTTCAAGTTCAGATAACAGATTTCATACATACTTGTATTTCTGAAAGAAGTTCAGTGGTTCAAAGAGCTTTGACCAGTCTGATTTTCCTTGGAGAATCTCATTTGTAACCGCAGGACCTACAAGTAAGGTTCAAAACCTTATTACCATTTTTTTTTTGAGACTAGCAGAGCATGATATAAACTTTATCTTATAAAGGTTTTGAACAGTAATTGACAGATCAAAAAGCAGGAATTCCCTTGACACAACGCAGGTCTACTACAACAGTTCATTGTAAAACCGGTCCCTTATTGCCTGCAACAGGTATACTTCCCAGAGAACTCTTCTGCCTAAAAGGGCGGAACACCTTGCGGAATATAACCAATTCAGATAATGTGGTTTCATATAGCAAGAATTATATTTTTTATTCAGTTAATAAGCATGGAAAGAACTTCACCATGTTTGAGCTCCTCTACCATTACCGCTCACGTTGATGTAGATACGTTGTACGTAGAGTTCTGCTGTGGATAGGCTCGGGTGATGATAGGCATTACATGATATCGGTTTGACGGGTTCACCTATGGTGTTAAAACAATTGTGCTCAGCACCAGCAGCTTAGGTTAGAAGAAAGTTTAAAGGCTTCTGAATTCAATGTCTACATACCCTAGGGTCCCATACTGGTAAATTAAGATTGCTCTCTTCATGTTGTTTCAGCAATACAGGTTTTGGCCACTCCCTATATAAGAAAAGCCAGTAACTAACTGTCCATTTAGAACTCTGTCATGTAATTCAGGGTAGGACTGAATGTTGTTGGTGTAAATCTTATACAAAGAACTACCTCAAAAAGTGTAACTACTTTCTGCAAATTAAAATAGTCATAAATAGCTCTTACCGTTTTGAAAAAAACAAGAACTTGTTAACCAGAGTAGAAGCCAAAGCGTTTGGATAGAGCTGACACGTTCTTGCTACTAGCACGGCCCAGAAAACCCCACCAAGAAATCCCAGCATATTGGAGTAAATGCCACATCCTACAATGGATACACTGTCGTTAGCCTGTAGTCTTTCAATACCCAAGTATATTCCTTCAAATTTTCTGTACCAACTTCACAATCTATAGAATACCTAGTACACTTCAGTCTCAAAGTCAGTTATTTTCGCAGTGCAATGAGGCCAAAATTGTTGGTCCTTATAGGGATGAGAAAAAGAATCGTTACCACACCACTTCCCAAAATACTGCTACTCTGAAATTTGCCTACACTGCTACAGCTACTGCTTCACTCCAACTTCCCTTAAGAAAAAGGTTCTGCCATTCTTCTAGCACTTGCTCTAGTCACATGTGCAAACGGTATTTTCTTATTCCTTATGTATCAAGCTTTTATACTTCACTTGGCATTTTTATCCTTTGTAGTCAGGTTCCTGATAAGCCATGCAGCGCCTTGTCTCATAGGCACTCCCCTCTTCTCCCCACTCTACCCCCATTAAAAAACACACAGAATCTACCCCATGGACAGGCCTTGAATCTAAACTAAAAAACAGTTTTTAAACTAAAACCTGTTATTTAAACAGCTATCCAAAGCTGAAGTACTTCTAATGCTATTATTTTTTCAGCATGAGGCGCCTCTGAAAAGTTTAGAGATCACAAACAATCACATTACTCACGTTTTGCCCCCAGTTTAATTGCACAGAGCGTGAGCCAGAAGTTCTCTTTATTTGGCACTAGGTGTAGTATTTCATCAGTAACTCTGCAACCTGTAAGAAAAAAAGTTGAAGTACAGAACTTCCTAGTAACAGGTACAAGTCGGTTTTATGCTATACGGGATCAATAGCTTACAGTTTATCCTTCAAGTCTATGAAAACAAGTTTGGATTACTTGCTTTGTACTACCTTAAAAATTAGAGATTACACATAACATTCAGTATCACGTCAGGTAACTGGTGCCCTCAACAGCTTTTTCATACTTCAGACTACAGCCAACAATTTTCAATAAGGTCCTTCTACAGGATTCCGAAAGCCAGGTTTCTTTTGACAGCCAGGAACAATTAAACCAGTCAGTGTTAAACAGTGAGCAAGTCAGGCTTCAAGTATTTAATTCTTTTTTTTTTTTTTTTAATGAACTACCACACATTCTTCTCTATCAAGTGCTCTACCTATTCATCTAAAGCAGTTTCTGTGGCAAACTGGAACAATGCACACACCCCAATCAAAGAAACATGAAACACAGGTCTATCTAAACACACAATTTGAAACATCTAAATTTAAGCTCACTTGCCACCTCCTCAGATCTCAAGTATACAGGGGATCAGTTTCTGTGTCTTGTACAGAAACTTGGGTTGTGTAATGTGCATTCCATACCAATTTTAGTAACATTTTCTTTTTAAAGATGTGTAAATATGCTTACCATTTAAGCTCCGTATACATATTATATCCAGGCTTCTGAGATGTGAGTCATCTCTGAGATCAAGATTACCAGAAACAGTTGGCACAGACAGTCTTGCAAACACGAGATCAATCTTAAGAGGAAAAAAGTGCCAACCGTTAGAATGCCGCGCAGTTTGCAAACAGCACACTAGTGGGGGACAGTTAGTCAAGTCTAAAAAGAGTGGTTAACATTTGTATTTAGAATTATGTGACTATAGAAACATCTCCCAAGAGATTTATTGGCCAGAAGACTCAACAAAATTTCTAGAGGTTCCATATTTTATGTACAAAACCGTCATTGCATCACCCCTTTCTTTTTAAGCTAGAGAAAGGAAGAGGGTTTTTTAAGTTGAAAAAGATTACTCTAGACTTAGAATTTGAATTAAAAGGGAATTTAAAATTAATCATAGAATGAAGACATAAGTTCTATCACCTCAACTATACTTCAGCAAAGGAGAGAGCATTTTCTTTGTGCACTAAGCCCTTTTGATCCCGAAGTATCTGGTTTTTAGTACAGTCTGAGGCAAGAAAATTATTCTGTGAATGTCTGCACCAGATAAAAGCCACAAAAAGGTAATTGAATAAATGTCTTCATGATAGTGATACCAAGCAGTAACTTGCTGAGGTACTACAGCATGCAGGTCTTTATACATTGTATAAGAGGTATCCAAGATAGCAGGATTGCTGCAGCTGACAAACCTAGGCAGGAGTCAAATGAGTACTTTTACTTTCCATTTTCCAGATTGTTTGTCCCACAACCACTTCATTTTGGATTTGCAGCAAAACATTTAGTCTGCTCACATGATTCATACAGTGAACTACACTGTACACATCCCTCTGTAGATACCTAGCTTGTCAGAGCTAAGAAGAGTTAGCAAGGATACTGCCTCTGCTCCCACTCTGCACAATCCTAGAGATAAGTGCTATTCAAGCAGGCCACCCTGGTCTACAGCACAGGTTTAGAAAAAGACGTCCCTGACGCTCCCATGCCTGCCAGGCTTCCTAGGAGCTTATTTTCCTATAAGCTCCCATTCTACTGCAATGTCTTCTCCTGGGATAGGTTGTGGTCCAAAACAGCACAGTCGCAGGTCCCTGGAAAAGTTATCCTATTCCAAAGCAAGAAAAAAATTTACTCACTTAAAGAAAAAAAAAAATGAAATGCTTACCTCTATGCCATCAAACTCAAACTTGACAACTGGTACATATGCATCTTCAACTGCCTGTAAAGGAGAGGATAACTGTGTAAGAAAACATGTTTTGCTACTTTATGTTTCTCCTAAACTACGATCAAATGCAGAATTTACACTGCTAACTACTCAGTATAAAGACTGAGCTGCTTCCAAACCAAAAAAACTGTTAATAAGCTGCAAGCAGTATAGCACTAACACGGTACTAATACTAGCTTTAAGAAGTTATTTAGCCAAGAGATTCAGAGGCTGATCATGTATTGTAATGAACAAACAGTGCACAATGAGCCATCAGTATCAGACCTTGTAAGGTACTTACCTTGGTGGTGAGGAAGAAAAGCAAGAGATTTCCATAGCTATCTTACTACGGTTAACATCCAGAGAAATTTAGAAAATTCTGTCCACATTTGACAGCATGCACTAGCCTCCTGTATTTTTATTTTCTGCCATGCCTGAGATGCTATCGGCTACCTTATGGAACAGTTTTCAATTTTGCAGACCCCTTGTTAGAACTGTGCCACAGCCCGCTGAGTCTGTTTTCAGGTGACAGTCATCTAAATGAAGGCTCATTAGCTATGCATATGAAGTCTTTCAAAATGTCTGCACAAGGAAGACTAGGCTGAGAGAAACACTTCTCAGGAGTTTGGTTTTATACGCAAGGCACACAACATAGGCACCTGAGGGTGATTTTACAAGACAGTTTTGCATGTTCGCAGCACAGCTCCTATTAACTTTATGTAAAGCTGACTGTGTATCTCTTCTACAAAGTCTCAGGCTGAGTAGCCAGAGAAGAACATGACCAGAGAAGAATGAATTAGAGGTCCTAAAGTACATCCAGAGGAACACCACGGCAAACGTACTGACAGAAACCTTTCCACATCACATTCAACTTCCTTAGTTCTCAGGCTGACCCTTCCTCTTCCTGCATGCAATTACCTTCTTGCCAAGCCCCTTACTACATCCAAGATTAAAGCAAGGCTCCTAGGGACAACCTTGCTTTTTGATACTATAGCTGACTCATTCCCAAACCATGGGTATGGGAGAAGTGAACCACAAAGATTCTTATGTGATGTACAGTCATTGGGGAAGGGAACCAAAAGCTTGACTTCAACATTTTCATGCTGCGTAAACAGTATTTTAGAAGGTGCTCAGAAACAATTCCATTGTTAATTTTGCTTTGTAAGACAATCACTACCAATATGAGTCTTTAACATGAATATTCTTATTGTAGGAGTTGCACAATCTATCAAGGAGAGAGCTTATTCACTCTTAGATTTTTTATTTCCTCTTGATGTTTTAGTTTTTCAAAGAACGACTGAAAGATCCGATCTTTCTACATGTCTAGGAGCAACACAAACAGCATCTATGTCAGCACCTGCAAAGAGATTCCATTTCTTCTGTTACTGTTGGAAGACACTTTCAAACATTAGAACTCTGACCAGGCAACACTGTTTATCATGGGGAGGAGCAATACAGCTGAAAAACTGTAAAGAAAACCATGTAACAGCAACACAGGATTCTGGCTGTGATGTGTGTTACTTCATGAAAAATTACTTGAAATAAAAACTGATGGTTGGTGGGAGCTGTGCATAGTAACATGTAGCTGGAGTAAGTTCAGAATACTTTAACCAGGGAATCAGAAAGCTATTTTAAACATTGGCATAAATAATACAGATTGTAATTCAAAAGCAGAGCACAAAAAAGAAATCTCCTAAGGGAAGATGCACAATGGCCTCTTTCATATGCACGGTATTTCTTTTTGTGGAGGTGAGGAAGGCTGAAAACCACAGAAGACAGCCAGGAAGAGCAGAAAATTCACTGCAGTAAATACACAAATTGCAAAGCATGTTCTAGCTTGACCTCACACATATTTTAAAACAAATACTTCAGAGTGTGCAGTGTCTATAGCGTTGGTTTCTCTTTGTTGGCTCATATTCTACACTGGATTAGCAGAGGAGAGAAAAAAACCTACTTGAATATACAAAAATATTTTCTTATGACTAAAGATCACAGCTATTGCCATCTTCCATACCTGCCTCAACTCTGACCTCTAAACCACAGTGCCCTTCTTATGCCAGCAACTCAGCCATCTTTTCCAGACGCAGGAGCACGTCCCCACAATCCCCCGGAGACCTGCATCTCTATCAAAAGGCATTTGGAGCTAAAAGATGAATTGGCTGGCACGGGTCTCACCCTGTCCAGCAGCCCAGTGGCTCGGGCACTGGCTGCACTCAGTCCCTCCTCACTCAGATTTGCAGTTAGAGCCATGGCTCTCTCACCGACCAAGCGCAAGGCTGAGCTCGAGGTTGCAGGCATCCTGAGGACAGAATCTCCCTTTCACAGTGGGTGACCCACCTTCTGTCAACCCGGAGTCGTATTGGGACAATTAATGGGCCAGAGAGAGACAGAGAAAGGAGCTATGATGTGCCTGCTGGGAACTGGGCTTCAAACCCCCAATACAACAGTTCCTAAACTATACAAAGTGGAACAGCTTCCCTGGGAGCAGGCTCCCTGCAGCCCCTCAGCCTGCCCAGCCGCCTGCTACTAGGGCACTATTCGCCTTTGTGCTAAAGTCCATCCTCCAAAAGAGGCAAACAGATCTAAACAGAACTTTCTTTTCCCTTCACTGAACTAAAGAACAGGGATCTCCTTTTATTTTTTATTTCCTCCTATCTGAGGAAGGAGGTAAGTACCTAACTGCAGAAGATTTGTGCCCAAGACCCTGAACTGCCGGTGGCCTGTGCTGCCAGCCCAGAGGTGAGCAGTTGATTATTTAGGACAGATGGGATTCAGGCTTTCGCCTTTTACTTGCCCATTCCTCCTTTGTAACTTGCAGGCTTCTTTTTTGGATCTTTGATTTTCGCTGTGACGTCCAGGCGCTTGCTGCAGCCTGAGAGTCTTCTGGACAAAACGAGACGCATGTCTGGAGAGGCCACAGCCCAACCACTAACTGCCTACATCTCTACTAAGCAACATCGACAATAATTTTTTAGAAGGGGGTGGATCCAAACTAAAAAAATTGCACTATGCTCATAATTTTTACCTAACTTTTTAAGCATCTTTTGCTCCAAATATTTATATTCTGATTATAATCCAGTATTA
The DNA here is from genome assembly GCF_026419915.1 of Harpia harpyja. NCBI lineage: Eukaryota > Metazoa > Chordata > Aves > Accipitriformes > Accipitridae > Harpia > Harpia harpyja. The sequence goes on from NW_026293404.1 coordinate 1,735,773, forward strand.
TTTCTCAGAAGTTATAGAGCACTTTTTTCACTTGAGTGCAATTTAGTTAGCTTATGTCCTAAAAATACTTCATTCCTGATGGCTAACAAAATGCACAGTGCAAAATGAGATACAGAATCTCCCTGTGCAATGCTAGGCACCTTGGGCAGTGGACCTTAGAAACAGGACAGAGAGTGCCTAAGCTTATCAGGGATGAACAGAAGAGGAAAAGGCATCTAAGCAGACCTACTCGAAGATCCAAGCGTGATCTTCAAACACAAACTTTCTTCTGCAACTGAATGTCTAAGACTGAATTTCCTTTCTGTTTTAAATAAATAAATAAATGAATGAATGAATGAATGAATGAATGAATAAATAAATAAATAAATAAATAAGACTGTACTTGGCTTCAATAAGGACTAACAGCAGAGTTGTCAGAGACCTGATGAGGAACACAGGAGGCTGGGGTGTGATTCATCTGACTAAACGTGGATGTCTCTAATGTAGACGCCCATGGCCGAGCCAAACTTGGTCCCATTTTTAGGCAACACAGAGTTAAGTCAGTATAACCAGTGAGTTCAAGGGACTGTTTATCTTATCCTAAAGTAAATACTTATATATTTGGTCAGAAAGACCGCGCATTAGATTCACTGATTTTATTCACTATATCTCCTTTAAAATAAAACAGGACCTCATGCCAGTTGTGCAGGCAGAGACGATTACAACTGCATTACAGATATACAGTTGAGGTCAGACAAATTACAGTCCACCTCTGCTCCATCCAGGTTGGCTCAAGACCGGGAATTTACATCTCCCTCACCTCCAAAACAGCTCCCGTAACCCCCAGAAGAAGGGAAATGACAGATTCACCTGTTAAAGCTCCTCCACTTCCTATTGACGTGCGGAAACAGACTCCACCATCAGTGAGATTGTAAAGTAGGTATGTTCATTCAGCGCTGGGCAGCAGGGCGTAGTCCCACCAAAGTCGTGCACGCCTGACTCGGCAGTTCGCTTCAAGTTTATACAGTCAAGTGTTACATATTCACAATACACCCATACATATGCATAGCCTGTCCCCGCTTCATATTAAAATGAGTTCCGAGAGGTCATTTCCATAGTCTCCTCTCAACTGCGCTTGCGCAGTGCCTCCTTAGGGTGGTCATCTGGTGGTCGCAGAGATGAAGATAGACGACTCCTCTTCGTCACCGCTAGTAACCTCTTTTCTTGCACAGGCTCAGTGGTTTCTTGGTATTCACCCAAGCCGCAAGACCAGTCTTGGCTGGCTCTTGGGGCCTGCTCCTGCTTCTTATCAGGAACTGTCTCTGCCTCATTGGCTGGTTCTTGGGGCCAGCTCTTCTTATCAAAGACTGTCTCTGCCTCAGCTAATTTCAACAATGTAAGCGCTAAACATCATCTTTCATCCCCCTTTATTATATCTACTGAGATTCTTTTGACTCCCCTTGTCTCACTATGAGCAATGACACCAGTCACTGGACCAGAGACAGAGAGCCAGTCCCCACCCACAGCCCACAGCTCCTGAAGGTCATCTCAGGAGATCTGCAGATTCCAACTTTACCTCTTCTCAAGCCCAAATGCCGAGGGATTTATGCCACACAGAGGAGCTCCAACAGGATCTACTGGCTGCGCTGGGTCCATCGACCCAACTGGGAGGGACCATTCAAAAACTGCCACAGGGACCCCGACATTCCGAAGCATGCGGGGCGGGCTGGGCTATGCAAATGACGGAGCCCCCAACAGTTGCTTCCACCCCACCAGACCTCACAGCACCGACTGCTACAAGACACCAAACCTTCGCGGGGTGATGCCCCTCCACGCTCAACTCGAGGACACAAGCTTTGAGGGTGGCATGGGCTTGAACCCGGACATGGCATCCTCGCTCCTGGAGGGTGAGACGGGCATGTTCATCTCCCTCCGAAAGAGGAGAAAATAACATCAGAAACTCTCAACCGGAAACAACAATAGCTTGAACTCGCTGAAACCTGACACAGAAGATGTTTCTATGAACTTCTCATCCTAGTTTTTAACAACCAAAACACTTTAGTACACTTTAGTAGTACGCTTTAGACAACCATGATTAATTGCAAGAAATCACACGAGATAATCCGAACACTACTTTAAAGACTGTTTAATATTTAAGCAAGCTGAAAAGAGATTTTGTCAGCCAGGAGTCCATCAGCAAGCACTTGAATCTTTAAGGGAACCAATTTTTGTAACACAAAATGGGTATTTTTAATCCTAAAACCATTTACTCTAAGCAGGGGAAGGTAACTCACTGTATACTAGCACTCAGCTATTCACACACACCTCCCCCCCTTTTTTAAAAGAAAAAACCAACAGCTTGCACTAAGCAGTATTTCAGATGGAAGGTAAATGTAGATAATCCTTCCAGAAATATAGGCAGTTCAAAGCAATTGTCCTCCTGTCCCAGAGAGCATCCCAAAAGAAGACTGAGCTCCCCAACAGGTCTTGCATGCCTGCAATCCCTCCCCAGGAAGCCTGTGAGAGACTGAATTGTTATCTTGAACCATTTGCCTCAAAGATTGTTAGGTGTGAGGGACTGGGCTGTCATCTCAAGGAACTGTGAACTGCTTATCTCCAGCCCTTTGTCTCTAAGATGGCCTGTTTAAGCAGGACACTCCTCTGTCCATAAGGACCATTACCAGGCCATTGAGGCATCCAGGGGAGAAAACGGGGGCTGGAGCTGATGTGGTGTCCATCATGCGAAGGTCATGTGATAGATGAAACCTGCAGTGCATGACATCATCGAAATATGCCCTATAAAAACCCGTAGAGACAAGCTGTGGCAGCCTTTTTTCACCACCAAAGAACTGAAGATTGAGGACCAACGGGACGCCGCTGGATCTGTGGTGGTGACCGTCCTTGCAACTCCCACCACCGACTGCTTGCCTGAGGACCAACGGGATGCCGCTGGATCCGTGGTGGTGACTATCCTAGCAATCCTATCCCGACTGCTTGCTTAATTTCTACCTTTTCTTCCATTCTATCCTATCGCCACCATTTTCCACTTTTGATAATAAAAGCTCTTTGGACTATACAGCATTTGACCTCGTTTCTGTCTTAATCTCGCTCTTGGGATCATATCGAAACCTTCCCTGACATTGGATCAGGACAAAGCCCAAAGAGAAATATGATGCTGTTGAAAAATCCCAGTCCTCAGCACTTGAATGGTTTCAGAGCAAAAATCTGGATGAGAACAGAAGCCCCATTTGAGGCTCAACAAAGCACAGCCTGGGAAAACCAAAGCCAGTAGATGAACTCAGAGCTTTTACAGAAGGCCTCTGCACAGCAGAAGCGTCCTCACTTCCAATACCCTGGATCTCCATCGCTGCCTCCCATCTCCCCGTGCTCTCCTCTTGCCCAGGCACCTTTCTCACCCATTCCATGACCTCCCAATGCCTCCATCTTTCTCTGTGTTTGTGTGGCAGATGTTACCTCGGAAGCATTGCCAGGTCACTTGCATCTCCTTCTCTTCTTCCTCTGCTGTCACACGACTGCTCCAGCTGCCTGATGCACTTTTGGACTTCCAAAGCCCTTTCGTCCTGCCTCCCTTCTGCTGTTAAATCCTGTTCCTGGAGGAGAAGTGACAACCGGTTGCTCTCCCCTCTGTGGCATCTTACCTGCATCTTCTGGAGCTGGACAGCTGGTGGGAACTGTCGCCATCAGCCCCGCCTGTGCTTGAAGTCTTCTCCTGGCACGGGCGCAGCTCTGGGTGTGCTTGGTGCATGCCATGCTTCCTGAAGGAGAACAGCAACAATCAAAGTGACTCCTGGGCAGTGTCCTGCTGGGAGAGCTGATTTGAAGTCACATTTACTGCAGGTCCTGAGGCTGGCTGGTCCAGGGGTGCTCCCTGTCCCCCAACTCAGCCACAAGTCCCACATCTGGCTCCTTCAAGCAGTATTTTGGAAAGTCCGTTCCCAGCTGTGAGCGCCAGGCCAAGGGCACAGGGCACAAACAGCCCCCTCCCGCAAGGCCCCAGCCCCCAGCTGGCCTCTGTCCCCAAACTGCGAAGACTTCCAAACAGGGTCTCCCTGTAACTACCTTCAGTTTTAAGAAAAGAAACTGTCTGTATGCTCCCAGATTCAGTAGTCTAAGACTGTCAGAGGGTGATTTGGGATTCAATTCCACAACAAAAGAATATCCATTACAGAATCTCAGCCACCACCTCCATCATCGTCGTCACTGACCCACAAAAGCTGCCTTGTAAAAAATCTTGCAGCTAATTAAAATTACCCTCTCCCCCCCCCCCCCAATCTTTGTTCTTCTCATACTCTCAGGCTACTGTGGGAACAATCATATAATTATTCTGTAATTACCACCAATCTGAAACCCCTCCAAAGCATTATTCCCTGACGTGACTGACAGCACTGTTGATAAGGGAGAACGATCACTAACCACACACCCACCTGTTTGTCCTTTTGCCTCTGTGACCGAGCACCTCCATGGATCTCTCCACCTGACAAGAAAAGACCGGCCCAGAAAAATATCTTACATTGGCTTGGCTCTAGAGTAAGCAAGGAATTTATCATAGTGATACAAACAAGTTTAAGAGAAAGCAGGATAGCGGAAGAAGCAGAAAATGTGATATGTCTCACCCACCTCTAATTTCAGAGGAAGTTCCAGGGGTAGGGTTTTGTGTTTGTCTCTGGGGTTTTTTTATCACTGCACAGCACAAGTGAAAAAACACACACCTACGTTTTATGTAGAACTGTAAACTACAAGAGTAAAACTATCCAGGCTATGCAATTACACTTCTTTCCAGGATACATTGGTCACTTTTACATTTCAGTGGAGAACTTTAGGTTAAAACCCCTAAATTCCGATATGAAAATAGCAAAACGTCATCTGTAAATCTTTGAAAAGAACAATACATTGAAAGAAAACTGTCATTTAACAGTTTATATGAACATGTTTCTGCCGCCAAAGGCTATAACGCTTTTGAGTATCTTTGCCATCTTCATCTTCTTTGTCTTCACTTTCTTCTGCTATTATAGCTACTGTCCCTCAACATAACATTAAACTGCTCAAGCACTCTTGCAAATTATATGAAATCCAAAATGCCTTACTGTCCTAGTTTTGGCTGGGATAGTTAAATTTCTTCACAGTAGTTTGTATGGGGCCATGTTTTGGATTTGTGCTGAAAACAGTGTTGCTAATACACTGATGTTTTAGTTACTGCTGAGCAGTGCTTACACAGCGTCAAGGCCTTTTCTGCCCCTCACACCGCCCCACCAGCGAGTAGGTTGGAGATGCACAGAAAGTTGGGAGGGGACAAAGTTGGGACAGCTGACCCCAACTAACCAAAGGGATATTCCAGACCATATGACGTCATGCTCAGCAATAAAACTGGGGGGGAGGGCGGCAGGGGGGCCACTGCTCAGGGACTGGCTGAGCAATTGTTTCCAAGTGCATTGCTTGTTTTTCTTGCATTTTATTTTCCTCTCTCTGTGGGTTTTCTTTCTTTTCCTTACAATTTAAAAAAATAAAATTCTTTTCAATTATTAAACTGGTTTTATGTCAACCCACAAGTTTCTTTCTCACTTTTACCCTTCTGATTCTCAACCCCATCCCACCAGGTTTTGTTATTACCATCGTGTTAATGACACAATAGATCCTGCCAAACCTACAACCTGCAAAACCTGAAGACTAACTTATGCAACACACGTTCCAGAAATGACGATCAGCACAGAAAAGAAAAGCATTAAGTATCTATCTTGTTCTGTCCTTGCCAAAACTGCTGGGTGACCTGTCATCAGCCTCAGTGACTAACAGCAGGCAAGACTCTCTCATCTGGCTTAGCTCAGATGCAGCTCCTAGGAAAACAGCTATTTCAGAAAGTCATGCCTTGTTCTTTTGGGAAAGTGTTTCAAGGAAATGTTTTTAAAACTCTAGAATGGTAAGACTAAACATGGTAATCTCACTCCAAGTTCTAGCTCTCCCACACATTACCTTTTTTTTTTTTTCCCCTCTTTTCACCAAAAGGGTGGCACTTCTTTCTGAAGGCAAGGTGAGTTACATGGGGTACAGAGACAGCCCATGGAAAACTGAGAAATGAGTCTGTGACCACTTCCATCCCCATTCCTTGTTTGCACTCCCCTTGCACTCCAACACTCCTAGCACACTCCTTTCCTCGCCAGCAGTCAGGCCTTATGCAGTCTGCACAACATGTGCAAGAGGATGACTTTGCCAGATACTGCCCAAATAATCTCCTGCTTGAGTTCTGATCGGCTCAACTTTTCTGTCCTTACATGCAGTCTTGCCCCGTTCTGACCCACTCAGAAAGCTCCTACAAGGATCATCTCACTCACTGCCTTAATCACAACTAACAGCCTCCTTAACACCCTGAAGCTGTTTCTGTCACTTCTCACATACAGTTAACATGGCCTTTCATAACTTAGCCTCCTCCCTCATGTCATTTTCCCACCGAGTACCAAGACGACACCTCCCAATTACAGGCCCTGAGAGCAGTTTCCACTGACTGTCCCCTGCTACACACCAACAGGAACAGCACTGTCTTCTCCCATGGCCATCTCCATGCTCAGAAGGAGCTGTTCACACACCCCTGGCAGCTGGCCTTGCTGCCTGAAAATCCTTGCTGTGCTGCTCAAGGCCATGAAAACTGTTGTGCTGCAGCTGTACCCACTTCACTGTTCCTCATTCTGAGTGACACGGCCCATTTCTGTGTATTCCCACCTGCCCACAGCCATCTGGTGTTTTCAATCTGGTAAGCATTTTGGAAAAGCACTCTTTTTTTTTTTTTTAATACCTGCTTTGACTTCACTACAGTACAGGCCCAGAGTCCATGACTATGGCTAGTAAAGTCCGTAGCAATACAGAATTGTGTAGGGATGAGTGGGATAAGTGCCCATTAGTCATCTGGTAGTTGTTCGCAATTGACTCCAAGTCCTCCATACCTACCTACCTACCTACCAACCTCCTGACTCACTGGAAATGAGTCAGACTGCATCAGAAGTAACACTGTCTGACCTGGTCAGACATATTAGACCACAAATGGTGGTTTTGAGACAGAAAACGCAACACAAACCACCGGAACAGTAAAAAAACAACCAGAAGAAACATACATAAACCAAAGGCCCCTATCCAAACCCTGAAAAGACAAACAAGATAAAAAATTAAAAAAAAAAAAAAGACCACCCAGAACACAAGACAAGGCAAAAATAACAACTCCAAGAACCCAGGGCCAACAAACCCACATCAAGTCCATAACAGTAACATGCTTTAATCCTAACTTGCCTAAACTCTAGCATCCTGTAATCCTGCCACCCCATAGCCCTAGCACACTGTAACGCTAGCATACCATAACCCGAGCACATTGTAGCCCTAAGGTATCAAAAAATGGAACACAAACTCCCTGGACATCTCCAGCAGAGCCTGCAGGT